>NC_040105.1:65400601-65468829 GCF_003369695.1 Bos indicus x Bos taurus | reverse complement strand
TTTAAATCTTGCCATTTTATTTATGTTTTTGTTATTTTTTTTAACTTTTTTTTCTTTTTAAAGTTAATTTTACTGGAGTATAATTGATTTACCATGTTATATTAGTTTCAGGTGTATAGTAAAGTGAGTCAGTTATACATATACCTATACCCACTCTTTTTTAGATTCATTTCCCACATAGACCATTACAGAGTACTGAGTAGAGTTGTCTGTGCAATGCAGTAGGTCTTTATTACTTATATATGTTATATATTGTCGTGTACATCAGTATGTATATATATATATATGTCGATCCCCATTTCCCAATTTATTCCCCCTTACACTCTGGTAACCATAAGTTTTTTCTCTATCTGTAACTTTCTGTTTTATAGATAAGTTCATTTGTACCCTTTTTAGACTCCACCTTTAAGTGATATCAATGCTATTTGTCTTTCTCTGTCTGACTTTCTTTACTCAGGATGACAATCTCTAGGTCATTCAATGAAGTTTTGCCATTTTAATTACAATGTATCTTGGTGTGGAGTTCTTTGGGTTCATCTTGTTGGAATTCTCTATGCTTTCTGGACCTGAAGTCTCTTTAATTTCCCAGGTTAAAGAAGTTTTTAGTTGTGTGCTGAGCTTAGTCACTCAGTTGTGCCCGACTCCTTTGAGACTCCATGACTGTAGCCCACCAGGCTCCTCTGTCCATTGGGGATTCTCCAGGCAAGAATACTTGGAGTGGGTTGCCATGCCCTTCTCCAGGGGATCTTCCCAACCCAGGGGTCAAACCCAGGTCCCCAGCGTTGCAGGCAGATTCTTTACCATCTGAGCTACCAGGGAAGCCATCTTCAAATATGTTCTCTGTCCCTTTCTCTCTCTCTCTCTTCCTCCATCTGAGGCCTCAACAATGTGAACATTAATATGCTTGATGTTGCCCTAAGTATCTCTTCAAACTATCTTAAGTTTTAAAATTCTTTTTCTGTTCAGCTTGAATGATTTCCACTACTCTGTTTTCCAGCCCACTGACCCATTCCTGTGTATCATCTAGTCCACTGTTGATTCTTTCTGGTTTATTTTTTATTTCAGTTATATTCTTCAGCTCTGTTTAGTTCTTCCTTATGTTTTCTAACTCTGTTAAACTTCTCACTGTGTTCATCCATTCCTCTCCTGAGTCTTTGAACATCTTTATTGTTGTTGCCTTGAATTTTTTATCAGGTAGACTGCTTATCTCCACTTCATTTAGTTTTTCTGAGGTTTTATCTTGTTCCTTCATTTGGACATATTCCTCTGTATCTTCACTTTGCCTGATTCTCTGTTTTTATTTCTATGTGTTATACAGATCAATAATGTTTCCTGATTTAGGAGAAGTGGCTTTATATAGGAGTCATCCTATGGGAGCCCAGCAGCTCAATGCCCTCCAGTCACCAGAGCTATATGGTCTAGTGTTGCACAGTATGTGGGCTCTGTGGGCCCTTCTTTTGTGGTGAGGTTGATTACTGTGGGCATACTGGTAGGCCCTGCCTTCCAGGGAGGCTGTGGGCTGCTGATGGATGAAGCTGGGCCCTGGAGTGGCTGACAGTTGCCCAGGGAATCCTGATCCTGGTATTGGGCAGGTCATCACAGGGTGGCTCACTGTGGGGCCCAGGAGTCCCTGATCCGGTGCCCATCCACTGGTGGTAGCCAGGTCATGGTGCTAGTGCCAGCCCACTGGTAGGTGGAGTCAGATTCCAAGGCAGCTGGCTAAAGGACCTGGGGTTCCCAGAGCTGGTGTACCCAACCACTGGTAAGTGAGGTTGGGTCCCAGCGCTAATGCTAGCCTACTATTGTGAGAGGCTGGTCCTGGAGTGCCTGACAAACTCAGGGTCTCCTACAGCAGCTTACATGCTCATGGGTGGGGCTGTGTCCCCATGCAACTAGCTGCTCTGCCTGGGGGTCCCAAAGACTAGTGTCAACGAGTTGGTGGGCGGGTCCAGGTCTCAGCACTATTAAGCTAGAGGGAGGACTCCAAAATGGCACTTGCCAGCACTAGTGTCCGTGTTGTAGAATGAGCTCCCCCAAATAGCTGCCACCAGCATCTATGTTCCCAGAGTGAGTACCAGTTATCTCCTGCCTCTCCAGGAGGTTCTCCAAGGTCAGCAAGTGGGTCTGACTCAGCCTTCTTTCTTTTTTCTCACTAGTTTACCTTTGGTTTTTAATATGTACTTATTTTTTAATTAAATTATATTATGTATGTTAACATTCACCAGGTTTTTCATTGTTACTTTTCTTTTTAAATTGATTTTATTGAAGTACTGTTGATTTACAATGTTGTGTTAATTTCTGCCATACAGCAAAGTGGTTTGGTTATACATATACATTCTTTTTCATATTCTTTTCCAGTATGGTTTATCACAGGATATTGAATATAATTCCCTGTGCTATACTGTATGTAGAACTTGTGGTTTCCCCATTCGTATATAATAGCTTGCATTGGCTAATCCCAAACATCCATCCATCCCTCCCTCAACTTCCTTGGCAACCACAAGTCCATTATCTTTGTCTGTGAGTCTGTTTCTTTTTCTGCTTTGTAGTTAAGTTCATTTGTGTTAGATTTTAGATTCCACATGTGAGTAATATCATATGGTATTTGTATGTCTGTGTCTGACTTCCTTCACTTGATATGATAATCTCTAGGTTCTTCCATGTTGCTGCACATGGCATTACTTCATTCTTTTTATGGCTGCATAATATTCCATTGTGTGTATGTACCACATTTTCTTTATCCATTCATCTGTCAATGGACATTTATGCTATCCCCGTGTCTTGGCTATTGTGAGTAGTGCTGCTATGAACAGAGGGGTGCATGTATCTTTTTGAGTTACACTTTTGTCTGGATGTATGCCCAAGAGTAGGATTGCCAGATTATATGGCAACTGTATTTTTAGTTTTCTGAGGAACCTCCATACTGCTTTCCATAGTGGCTGCACCAATTTCATTCCCACCAGCAGAGTAGCAGAGTTCCATTTTCTCCACACCCTCTCCAACATTTGTTAATTTTAATGATAGCCATTCTAACTGTTGTGAAGTGGTACCTCATTGTAGTTTTGATATGCATTTCTCTAATAATTAGTGATGCTGAGCATCTTTTCCTGTGTGACCCAGGCTCCTTTATAATTACTGCTTTTGTCTTGGGTCCTGGAGTATGTAGAATTTTGTGAGTACCCTTTAAGAGTGAAGTCTCTGTTTCCTACAGCTGTTTGGCTTTCCTGATATCAAGCCTCACTAAACTTCAAAGCCAAGCATTCTGGGGGCTCATCTTCCTGATGCAGGACCCCTGAGCTGGTTGGCCCAATGTGGCACTCAAACCCATTGCTCATGAAGAGAACCTATGCAATTATGATTATCCTCCTGTTTCTGGGTTGCCTACCAGGGGGTGTGGGTCTTGACTATACTGTATCTCTACTCTTCCTGTCCATCTTGTTGTGATTCTTTCTTTATGTCTTTATTTGTAGAAGATCTTTTCTGCTAGTCTTCAGGTCATTCTCACTGATACTTGTTCTGTAACTAGTTGTAATTTCAGTGCACCTATGGGAGAAGGTGAGCTCAGGGTCTTCTTTCTCTGCCATCTTGGACACTCCCTCTCTATTATCCATTTTGAGTTAAGTTTTCTAGAAGCTGTGAGTTATAGGCTCAGAATATTATTATCTTTGCAAATGGATAGCTAAATGTTGCAATGCCATTTTTTGAAATGACTATGCCTTATTCAAAGAGCTTCTTTTCTATCTATGGCAAAAATCAGTTGACAGTATTTGTTTGAGTCTATTTCTGGAAATATGCTTATTCCAAGATGGCAGAGTAGAAGGATGTGCACTCATCTCTCCTGCTCAAATACCAAAATTGCAACTAGCTGTTGAACAACCGTCAACAGGAAGATGTTGGAACATGCCAAAAAAAAAAAAAAACCCACATCCAAGGACAAAGGAGAAACCGTGATGAGATGAGAAGAGGGGCACAATCACGTTAAAATCAAACCCCATACCTGCCAGAGACTCTTGAAGGGCACAAACAAAACCTTGTGGGCACCAAGACCCATGGGAAAGGAGCAGTGACTCACACAAGAGACTGAGCCAGACCTGCCTATGAGTGTTTGAGGGTCTCCTGCAGAGGTGTGGGTCAGCAGTGGCCTTCCGTGGGGAGAGGGGAACTAGCAGTAGCCATCCTGGGAGGCACAATGTGTGGCACAAGTCCTCTTGGAGGTGGTTACCATTAGCCCTACCATAGAGCCTATAGCCCCATTATAGAGGACCAGGTGGGCAAACCACAAACTGGAGAACAATTATACTGAAGAAGTTTTCATACTGTTGTGAAGGTTCTAGGCCCCACATCAGATTTCCCAACCTGGGGATCCAGCAAAGGGATTGGGAATCCCAGGGAATCTGACTTTGAATGTCAACAAGATTTGATTACAGAACTTCCACAGGACTAGGGAAACAGAGACACTTGGAGGGCACAAACAAAACCCTGTGTGCACCAGGATGCAGGAGAAAGGAGCAGTGACCCCACAAGAGACTGAGCCAGACTTGCCTGTGAGTGTTTGGGAGTCTCCAGCAGAGGCATGGACTGGGAGTGGCCTGCCACCGGGTCAGGGCCACTGGCAGCAGCAGTCCTGGGAGGTGTGGCATGTTGCCATAAGTCTTCTCGGAGGAGGTCACCATTAGCCCTACCACTGAGTCTACAGCCCTGCCATAGAGACCACAGACTCCAGGACTTGGCCACTTTAGGCCAAACTAAAATGAGGTGGCACAGCCTCACGCATTAGCAGAAAATTGGATTAAAAATTTACTGAGCGTGGCCCAGCCCACCAGAGCAAAACCCAGTTTTCCCCACAGCAAATCTCTCCCATCAGGAAACTTGCACTAATCTCTTATCATCACCCATCAGAGGGCAAACAGAAGAAGCAAGAATTGCAATCCCGTGGCCTCTAGAATGAAAACCACAATCACAGAAAACTAACCAAACGACCACATGGATCACAGACTTGTCTAACCCAATGAAACTATGAGCCATGCTGTATAGGGCCACCCAAGATGGACGGGTAATGGTGGAGACTTCTGACAAAACGTGGTCCACTAGAGAAGGGAATGGCAAACCACTTTGGCCTTCTTGCCTTGAGAACTCCAGGAACAGTATGAAAAAGCAAAAATATAAGACACTGAAAGAAGAATCGCCAAGGTCAGTAGATATCCAATATGCTACTGGAGAAGAGCGAAGAAATAGCTGTAAAGGAATGAAGAGGCTGAGCCAAACAGGAAATGATGCCCAGTTGTGGGTGGTGTTGAAAGTAAATTCTGATGCCATAAAGAACAGTATCGCATAGGAATCCAGAAAGTTATGTTCATGATTCAGGGTAAATTGGAAGTGGTCAGACAGGAGATGGCAAGAGTGAACATCAACATTTTAGGAATCAGTGAACCATTAAAATGGATGGGAATGGGAAAATTAGTTTAATTAATTAATTAATTAAATTCAAGTGACCATTATATCTACTACTGAGGGCAAGAATCCCTTAGAAGAAATGGAGTAACTCTCATAGTCAACAAAAGAGTTCAAAATGCAGTACTTGGGTGCAATCTCAAAAATGACAGAATGATCTCGGTTGGTTTCCAGGGCAAAACATTCAATGTCACGGTAATCTAAGTCCATGCCCCAACTACTAATGCTGAAGATGCTTAGGTTGAAGAGTTCTATGAAGACCTACGATATCTTCTAAAACTAACACCAAAAATAAATAAATCCTTTACATCATAGGGGACTGGAATGCAAAACTAAGAAGTCAAGAGATGCCTGGAGTAACAGGCAAATTTGTCCTTGGAGTACAAAATGAAGCAGGGCAAAGGCTACCAGAGTTTTGCTAAAGGAACACACTGGTCACAGCAATCACCCTCTTCCAACAACACCAGTGACGACCGTACACATGGACATCACCAAGTGGTCAATATCTAAACCAGATTGGTTATATTTTTTGCAGCCAAAGATGGAGAAGCTGAATACAGTCAGCAAAAACAAGACCAGGACCTGACTGTGGCTCAGATCATGAACTCCTTATTGCAAAATTCAGGCTTAAATTGAAGAAAGTAGGGAAAACCACTAGGCCATTCAGTGAAAGTGAAAGTCTCTCAGTCATGTCAGACTCTTTTGCAACCCCATGGACTGTACAATCTATGGAATTCTCTAGGCCAGAATACTGGAGTGAAGTATGAAGCCTTTCCTTTCTCCAGGGGATCTTCCCTACCCAGGGGTCGAACCCAGGTCTCCCACAATGCAGGCGGATTCTTTGCCAACTGAGCTATCAGGGAAGACCAAGGCCATTCAGGTATGCTCTAAATCAAATTTCATGATTATACAGTGGGAGTGGCAAATAGATTCAATGGATTAGATCTGATAGACGGAATGCCTGAAGAACTATGGGCCAAGGTAAAGGCAAAATAGTTGTCTGAGGAGGCCTTACAAATAGCTGAGAAAAAAGAGAAATGAAAGGCAAAGGAGAATAGGAAAGATATACCTGTTTGAATGCTGAGTTCCAGGGAATAGCAAGGGGAGATAAGAAAGCCTTCCTAAGTGAACAATGCGAAGAAATAGAGGAAGACAATAGAATGGGAAAGACTAGCAATATCTTCAAGAAAATTGGAGCTACCAAGGGATCATCTCATGCAAAGATGGGCACAATAAAGGACTGAAATGGTATGGACCTAACAGAAGCAAAAGAGGTTAAGAAGTGGCAGGAATACACAAAAGAAGTGTACACAAAAGGCCTTAATGACCTGGATAACCATGGTGGTGTGGTCACTCACCTAGAGCCAGGCATCCTGGTGTGTGAAGGCAAGTGGGCCTTAGGAAGTGTTACTACAAACAAAGCTGGTGGAGGTGATGGAATTCCACCTGAACTACTTCAAATCCTAAAAGATGATGCTGTGAAAGTGCTGCACTCAGTATGCCAGCAAATTTAAAGAACTGAACAGTGGCCACAGGACTGGAAAAGGTCAGTTTCCATTCCAATCCCAAGGAAGGTCAATGCCAAAGTATGTTCAAAGTACTGTACAATTGTGCCCATTTCATATGCTAGCAAGGCAATGCTCAAAATCCTACAAGCTAGGCTTCAGCAGTACATGAGCTGAGAACCACCAGATGTACAAGCTGGATTTAGAAACGCAGAGTAACCAGAGATCAAATTGCCAACATCTGCTAAATCATAGAAAAGGCAAGGAATTTCAGAAAAACATCTACTTCTGCTTTATTGACTATGCCAAAGACTTCGACTGTGTAGGTCACAAAAAACTGTGGAAAATTCTTAAAGAAATGGAAATACCACACCACTTTACCTGCCTCTTGAGAAGCCTGTATGCAGGTCAAGAAGCAACAGTTAGAACCAGACATGAAACAATGACATGGTTCAAAATTGGGAAAGGAGTACACCAAGGCTGTATATTGTCATCCTGCTTATTTAACTTATATGCAGAGTACATCATGCAAAATGCTAGGCTGGATGAAGCTCAAGCTGAAATCAAGATTGCTGGGAGAAATATCAACAACCTCAGATATGCAGATGATTCCACTTTAATGGCAGAAGCGAAGAGGAACTAAAGAGGCTCTTGATGAAGGTGAAATAGGAGAGTGAAAAAGTTGGTTTAAAACTCAACATTCAAAAACTAAGATCATAGCATCTGGTCCCATCACTTCATGGGTAATGGTTGGGGGAAAAATTAAAATACGGACAGACTTTATTTTCTTGGGCTCTAAAATCACTGAGGAAGGTGACTGCAGCCATGAAAGTAAAAGACGCTTGCTCCTTGGAAGAAAAGCTACGACAAACCCAAAGAGCATATTAAAAAGCAGAGACATCACTTTTCCAACAAAGGTCAGAATAGTCAAAACTATGGTTTTTCCAGTAGTCATATATGGATGTGAGTGTTGAGCCATAAAGAAGGCTGAGCTGCAAAGAATCGATGCTTTCAAACTGTGGTGCTGGAGAAGACACTTGAGAGTCACTTGGACAGCAAGGTGGTCAATCCTAAAGGAAATCAACCCTGAAAATTCTTTTAGGAAGGACTGATTCTGAAGGTCCAATACTTTGGCCACCTGATGCAAAGAGCTGACTCATTGGAAAAGACCCTGATGCTGGGAAATATTGAGGGCAAGAGGAGGAGGGGAGGGCAGAGGATAAGATGGTTGGATGGCATCACCAACTCAATGGACATGAGTTTGAGCAAACTCTGGGAGATAGTGAAGGACAGAGAAGCTTGGTGTGTTGCAGTCCATGAGGTCAAAAGAGCCAGACATGACTTAGCAACTGAACAATAACAACATGGTAAGAATTTGGCATATTGATTTCCAGAGTGGCCATACAATTCTGCATTCCCTCTATAAATACATAGAAGTCCCAGTTTCTCTCCAAACACAGTTTTACTTGGTATCATCAGTATTTTTGTACTTAGTCATTCAAATGAGGTTACAGTAGTATCTCATTGTGGTTTTTTATGCATTTGTTTGTTTGTTTTTACAATGCTGTGTTGGTGTCTGCCATACAACAACATGAATCATCCATAATTATACATACATCTCATTCCTCCCTAGCCTCCCTCCTCTCCTCTCCTCCCATCCCATCCATCCAGGTCATCACAGAGCATCAGACTGGGCTCCCTATGCCTCACAGCAACTTCTCACCAGCTGGTCATCTTACACCTGATAGTGCATATATATTGATGCCACTTTCTCCATTCTTGGCACTCTCTCCCTCCCCTACTGTGTCCACAACTCCATTCTCTACATCTGTGTCTCCTTTCCTTCCCTGCAAATAGGTTCATCAATACCACTTTTTCTAGATACCATAAGTATGCACTGCTATTTCAAATACTGTATTTGTTTTTCTCTTTCTGATTTACTTCACTCTGTATAAGAGACTCTATGTGCATCCACCTCACTAGAACTGACCCCATCCTTTTTATGGCTGAGTAATATTCCATTGCACCACATGTTCTTTATCTGTTCATCTGTCAATGGACATCTAGGTTCCTTCCATGTCCTGGCTATTGTAAATAGTGTTGCAATAAACATTGGGAGTGCATGTGCCTTTCAATTATGGTTTTCTCAGGGTATACAGCCAGTAGTGGGGTTGCTGAGTCATATGGTAGGTTTATTCCTAGCTTTTTAAGGGATCTCCATACTGTTCTTCATAATGGCTGTGTCAGTTTACATTCCCACCAACAGTGCAAGAGGCTGCCCTTTTTTTTCCATACCCTGCAACATTTACTGTTTGCAGATTTTTTTCATGATGGTCATTCTGACTGGTGTGAGGTAATACCTCATTTCAGTTTTGATTTGCATTTCTCTAATAATTAAGGATGTTGAATGTCTTTTCATGTTTATATTGGCCATCTGTATGTCTTCTTTGGAGAAATGTCTGTTTAGGTCTTCTGCCCATTTTTTTTCTGGAATGTTTGTTTTCCTAATATTGAGCTGTTTGAGCTGCTTCTATATTCTGGAGATTAATCCTTTGTCAGTTGTTTCATTTTCAATTATTTTCTCCCATTCTGAGTGTTGTATTTCACCTTGTTTATTGTTTCCCTTGCTGTGCAAAAGCTTTTAGGGTTAATTAGGTCCTGTTTGTTTATTTTTGCTTTTATTTCCATTAGTCTAGGAGGTGGATCAAAGAGGATCTTGCTGTGATGTATGTCAAAGAGTGTAGTGCTTATGTTTTCCTCTAAGAGCTTATAGTTTCTGGCCTTACATTTATGTCTTTAATCCATTTTGAGTTTATTTTTGTGTATGGTGTTAGGAAGTGTTCTACTTTCATTCTTTTGCATGTAGCTGTCCAGTTTCCCCAGCACCACTTATTGAAGAGGCTGTCTTTTCTCCATTGTATATTCTTGCCTCCTTTGTCAAAGATAAGGTGATCATAGGTGCGTGGGTTTATCTCGGCTTTCTATCTTGTTCCATTGGTCTATTTTTCTGCTTTTGTGCCAGTACCATATTGTCTCAATGACTGTAGCTTTGTAGTATATTCTGATATCAGGAAAGTTGATTCCTCCAGCTCCATTTTTCTTTCTCAAAATTGCCCTGGCTGTTCAGGGTCTTTTGCATTTCCATATAAATGGTTAAATGTTTTCTTTTAGTTCTATGAAAAATATTGTTGGTGGTTTAATAGGGATTGCTTTGTATCTGTAGATTGCCTAGGGTAGTATAGTCATTTTCACAATCTTGATTCTTCCAATCCAATAACATGTTATATTTCTCCATCTGTTTGTGTTGTTTTTTATGTCTGTCATCTGTATCCTATAGTTCTCTGCATACAAGTATTTTGTCTTTTTAGGTAGGTTTATTCCTAGGTATTTTATTCATTTTGTTGCAGTGATGAATGGAATTGTTTCCTTAATTTCTCTGTCTGATTTTTCATTGTTAGAGTATAGGAATGCAAAGGATTTCTGTGTATTAATTTTATATCCTGTGACTTTACTTTCTGATCTGGATTCCTTTTATTTATTTTTCTTCTCTGATTGTCATGGCTGCTGCTGCTGCTGCTGCTAAGTCGCTTCAGTCGTGTCCGACTCTGTGCGACCCCACAGATGGAAGCCCACCAGGCTCCCCCGTCCCTGGGATTCTCCAGGCAAGAACACTGGAGTGGGTTGCTATTTCCTTCTCCAATGCATGAAAGTGAAAAGTGAAAGGGACGTTGCTCAGTCGTGTCCAACTCTTAGCGACCCCATGGACTGCAGCCTACCAGGCTCCTCCATCCATGGGATTTTCCAGGCAAGAGTACTGGAGTGGGGTGCCATTGCCTTCTCCGGATTGTCATGGCTAGGGCTTCCAAAACTATGTTGAATAATAGTGGTGAGAGTGGGCACCCTTGTCTTGGTCCTGATTGTAGAGAAAATGCTTTCAGGTTTTCACCATTGAGAATGATGATTGATGTTGTTTGTCATTTATGGGCTTTGTTATGTTGAGTGAGATTGGTTCCTTCTATGCCTTCATTCTGGAGAGTTTTTTTTTTTTTTATCATAACTAGGTGTTGAATTTTGTCAAAAGCTTTCTCTGCATCTATTAAGATGATGGTTATTATCTTTTTATCTTATGGTTTTTATCTTTCATTTTGTTGATATGGTGTGTCACATTTATTGATTTGCATATATCAAAGAATCCTTGCATCCCCAGGATAAATCCCACTTGATCATAGTGTGTGATCCTTTTAATGTGTTGTTGGAATCTGTTTGCTAGAATTTTGCTGAGGATTTTGCATTTATGCTCATCAGTGATATTGGCCTATAAGTTTATTTTTTCATGGTATCTTTGTCTGTTTTTTGTATCAGGGTGATGGTGGCCTCATAGAGTGAGTTTGGGAGTTTTCCTTCCTCTGCAATTTTCTGGAAGAATTTGAACAGGACAGGGGTTAGCTTTTCTCTAAGCTTTTTGTAGAATTTGCCTGTGAAGTCATCTGGCCCTGGGCTTTTGTTTGTTGGAAGATTTTTATAATCACAGCTTCAATTTTGGAGCTTGTGATTGGTCTGTTCATGATCCCTACTTCTTCCTCGTTCAGTTTTGGAAGGTTATACCTTTCTAAAAACTTGTCCATTTCTTCCAGATTGTCCATTTTATTGGCATATCAGTTCAGTTCAGCTGCTCAGCTGTGTCCAACTCTTTTGTGACCCCATGGACTGCAGCACACCAGGCTTCCCTGTCCATCACCAACTCCCAGAGCTTGCTCAAACCTTTGTCCAGTGGTGCAAATGGGGTGTTAAAGTTCCCTACTATTATTGTGTTACTATCGATTTTGCCTTTTATAGTTGTTAACATTTGCCTTATGTATTGAAATGCTCCTTTGTTGGGTGCATAAACATTTATAATTGTTATATCTTCTTTTAGGATTGATCCCTTGATCATTATATAGTGTCCTTCCTCATCTCTTGTAACAGTTTTATTTTAAAGTCTGTTTTGTCTGGTATGAGTATTGCTACTCTTGCTTTCTCTTTATTCCCATTTGCATGTGATATCTTTTTCCATCCCCTGACTTTCAGTCTGTAGGTGTCCTTAGGTCTGAAGTGGTTCTCTTGTGGGCAGCATATACATGGGTCTTCTTTCTGTATTCATTCAGCCAGTCTGTGTTGGGGCATTTAATCCATTTACATTTAAGGTAGTTGTTGATATGTACGTTCCTATTGCTGGCATCACTGACTCGATGGACGTGAGTCTGAGTGAACTCCGGGAGTTGGTGATGGACAGGGAGGCCTGGCGTGCTGCGATTCATGGGGTCACAAAGAGTCGGACACGACTGAGCGACTGATCTGATCTGATCTGATTGTCATTTTCTTAATCATTTAGGGTTTGCTTTTGTAGGTTTGTTTCTTCTCTTGTGTTTACTGCTAGAGAAGTTACTTAAGCATTTATTGTAAGGCTTGTTTGGTGGTATGAAATTCATTTATCTTTTGTTTGTCTATACAGTTTTTGATTTCACTGTTAAATCTGAATGACATCCTTGCTGGGTAGAATAATCTTGGTTGTAGGTTTTTCCCTTTCATCACTTTAAATATATTTTGCCATTCCCTTCTGGCTTGCAGAGTTTCTGCTGAAAAAATCAGCTGTTAGCCTTATGGAGATTACTTTATGTTATTTTTTTTCCTTTTCACTTGCTGCTTTTAATACTTTTCCTTTGTGTTTAATTTTTGTTAGTTTGATTAATGTGTCTGGGTGTATTTCTCTTTCAGTTTGTCCTTCATGGGACTCTCTAGGGTTCCTGTACTTGGGTGGTTATTTCCTTTCCCATGTTAGGGAAGTTTTTTTTTACTATAATCTCCTCAACTATTTTCTCATGCTCTTTCTTCTTCTTCTGGGACCCCTATCATTGAAATGTTGGTGCATTTACTATTGTCCCAGAGGTCTCTGAGACTATCCTCAATTCTTTTCTTTTCTTTTTTTTTCCTTTATTCTTCTCCTTGGCATTATTTCTATCACTCTGTCTTCCATCTCTACATGGCATGGCTCATAGAAAGATTGAGGGCAGGAGGAGAAGGGGAGGACAGAGGATGAGAAGGTTGGATGGCATCACCAACTCAATGGACATGAGTTTGAGCAAACTCCAGGAGATGGTGAAGGACAAGGAAGCCTGGCGTGCTGCAGCCCGTGGAGTCGAGAAGAGTCGGGCATGACTGAGCAACTGAACAACAACAACAATCTTCCAGATCACTTTTCCATTCTTCTGCCTCAGTTATTCTACTATCAATTCTTTCTAGAGTATTTTTAATTTCAGTGATTGTTTTGTTAATCACCATTTGTTTATTCTTTATTTCTTCTAGGTCTTTGTTAAATGTTTCTTGTATTTTTTCCATTCTGTTTTTGATATCTTGAAACTTCTTTTCTATCATTACTCTAAATTCTTTTTCAGATAGGTTGCCTATTTCCTCTTTATTTACTTGGTCTTGTAGTTGTTTTTTTTTTTTTTTTTTAACCTGTTCCTTCATCTGTAAAATTTTTTTTAGTCATTTCATTTTTTTTTTAATGGATGAGATTATGTTCCTGTCTCACTAGTTATTTGACCTGAGGTTTCCAGCAGTGAGGTTTGCAGGCAGTTGAATAGAACCAGATCTTGGTGTTGAGATGTGGACCTCTGGGATACCTCACTCCAATTAATATTCCCTGGAACCTGATGTTCTCTGTTGTTCCAGCAGTTTGGACTCAGCGCTCCTGCCTCAGGGGCTCAGGCCTGATCGCTAGCCCATGAACCAAGATCCCACAAGCCATGGGGTGTGGAAAAAGAAAACAGGAGAGAGAAAGAGAAAAGAAAACAGTGGCAGAACAATAACAAAGAAGAAAAAAAAAAAAAAAAAAACCTGAAGGGTAAAACCGGACTCCAATAGCCAAGGGAGACAAGAAAAAGAAAAGAAAAAAATTATATATTGTTATGGTTTTAATTTGTATTTTCCTAATAGCTAATGATGTTGAACATCTTTTCATCTTCTTTAGTGAAGTACTTGTACATGCCCTTTAAGCATTTTTTAAAATGAGAAATTTGTTTTCTTATAGTGGAGTTTTGAGTATTCTTAGTATATTCTGTATATAGTTTAATTTACAGATATTGTCCCCCCATTCTAAAGCTTCCTTTTCATTCTTTTAACAGAGTCTTTCTTAGAGCAAAGGAGCATAATTTGATGAAATCCAACATAACTAACTTTTCCTCGTGTTTTTTACAGATTAGCCTTTTTGTGTTATTTCTAAGAATTCTTTACATAACTTCAGGTCATGATGATTTTCCCTTACATTTTCTTCTAATATATATATATATATATATATATATATATATATATATATATTTACATTCTGATCCATGATCTATTATGAGTTTCATTTTGAATGAGGTGCAATATTTAGGTTCAGGCTCTTTTTTTTTTTTCATACAAATACTCAAATGTTGCAATATGATTTGTGAAAAGACTATGCTTTCTACATTGAATTTATCTTGCACCTTTATAAAAAATTAGTTGGCATGAGTAACATTATCAAAAATGCTGAAATAGATACCCCCAATGGCCAATCCCTCTGAAGAAAGATTTAAAAAATCAAGCAAAAATGTGAGAATCAACTTTGTTAGAGTTATTTAAAGCAGTCAAAGTTTACACCAAGCAAGCAAATGCTGAAACAATAAAAAGACAACTTAAAAGTAGTAGGAAACCTTTGTGGCATTTCTAACTGTCCTTGCCTTGTGTCCTTCCCTGGCTCAGTAGCAGTCTTGAAGACTGCAGCCCACATTTTCAGTATGGGACTCTTATACTTGGCTCCAAAGGGAGAAGAGCAGATGTATTCTCAAAGAATTCTATTTGTTCTGGTCTGTATGCAGGCTACCTGCAGGACAGATATACCTTATTCATAACTAGCTCAGAGTATCCACAGCCACCTGGGGCAACAGATTATGGTAGAGGTATTTGATAGAGTGCTAAAAGTCAGAGGCGCAAAGCTGGGAACAGAATAAATTGGGGCATTCAAAAGCATTCAAGTTTACTGGGGAATTTAGAAAGTCATTGCATGTCCAGGGCAGAATGCATGCTTAGAAAAGTCCTTCAGTTCAGTTCAGTTCAGTTCAGCCCCTCAGTCGTGTCTGACTCTTTGCGACCCCATGAATCACAGCATGCCAGGCCACCCTGTCCATCACCAACTCCCAGAGTTTACCCAAACTCATGTCCATTGAGTCGGTGATGCCATCCAGCCATCTCATCCTCTGTCGTCTCCTTCTCCTCCTGCCCCCAATCCCTCCCAGCATCAGGGTCTTTTCCAATGAGTCAACTCTTTGCATGAGGTGGCCAAAGTATTGGCTTTGGCCAATACTGGCCAAAGTTTCAGCTTTAGCATCAGTCCTTCCAATGAACACCCAGGACTGATCTCCTTTAGGAGAGAAAAGTCCTTGGAATATCCTAAGCTTTTATCTCTGGCTGATGTATAGGCTCAGCATAAGCAGGAAGTGAAAGTTAAGATAGAGCTTTATGTGACCTAGCCAAGCATTGTGGGAGTGCCTCAGAACAGAGCCAATGAGAGTTTTTTTTGCTATTATTTTTCTTCGTTCTTTCCTTCCTTCCTTTCTTTTCTCCTCTTCCTCCTTTCCCTCTTCCTTCTTCCCCTTACTCCTTCTTCTCTTTCTCTTTCCATTCTCTCTGTGTGTGTCTCCCCTCCCTCCTCTCTGTTTCTCTCTCTCCTTCTTCCCCCTCCCTCCTTCCATCATGGCACTGAAGGATATATTCTGTCCAAACACTAGCTTAGCACAATCTACAGTGACAGAGACCACACATGACAAAGAATACAGACTTTACAAAAATAGTTTAGAAGTCACTAAGTAAACAATCAGCTATATAACATCAAGGGGGAAAACCCTCAGAAGTGAAAGAATATGATTTCTGGACTTGCCACATTATAATATTCAAAGTGTACAGTTTTTAACAAAAGTATTAAGTATACAAAGAAACAAGAAAAAATTATGGCTAATTCACAGAAGAAATCAACAGAAACCATCCTTAAAGAAGCACAGACACTGGGTCTATTAGACAAAGATTTTAAATCAATTGTCTTAAATATGGTCAAGGAGCTAAAGAAAACCAGGAGAACAATGTATGAAAAATGAATATTATTATTAAAGAGTCAAACACAAAAAAGGAGCCAAAGCAGAACTTTGGAACTGAAAGTGCAATAATTGAAATGAAAAACTCACTGGAGGGCTTCAATAGTAGTTTTGAGTAGGCAGAAGAAAGAATCACTGAACTTGAAGACTTGTTAAATACAATTATCCAGTCCAAAGAGAAGAGTTAAAAAAAAAAGACACTTGAAAAAAGAACAAAATCTAAGAGACCTGTGGAATGCCATAAAACATGCCAACACACACATAGTGGGAATCCCATAAGGAAAGGAGAAAGAAAAGGGGGCAAAAAGAATATTCAGAGAAAGAATAGTTGAGGAGGTGATCACAATGGCAGAGCAGGAGGACACAGAACTCACCACCACCCCCATGAACACATCAAAAATACATCCACGTGTGGAACAATTCTCACTGAAAACTAACTGGAAACTGGCAGAAAGACTCCAGTTCAACTAAGGAAGATCCCTGGCAGTGGACTCAGAGGAAAAGGGAGAATACATGGATGGAGACCTGCCTTAGGGAGTGAGCAATAAGAGCCCAGCCTGGGTACCCCAGTCCTGAGGTCTTACACAGGGGAAATGAGCTCCTTTAACTGGTTGGATGACTGCTGGTACTAATGGTAGGGCTGTGGGAAAACTGGACTCCACTCATGAGGAGCATGTGTGCTGGCTTGCACCTGAGGCAGGGTGGAGAGGGCAGAGAGAGCACTTCTCTAGGGGCTACTGGGTTTCCTACAACCGCCTCAGCACATACTCCAGCCTGAGCTGAGTGAACACTCCAGCCCCATGTACTCCACATCACAGGCAGCACTGGATCTAGGGCTGCCACGACCAAGGAAAAAATTCAACCGAGGAAAAAACTCAAGGAAAGGTGACCTTGTCCCAGGTAGGAACCTGAGGTGGCAATTGCCATTGTCGACACTTATTCAAGAAGCTCTGATGGCAGCTACTTCACTGCAGCTCATGCACTGATACATGCTGAGAGTCCATGACATCCTCACCTGCACTGTAGTGTTGCTCCACAACAAGGCAGGGGAGGCAGAGACTGGTGGCAGTGATTGATCGTGAGGGACAAAGGGGACTTGCACCCCAAACTGTAACTGAGCAGAGCAAGAGAAACAATTGTGGATGCCTGCGAAAATAGGCAGTGCATAGGAGACAGATCATATCTCTGTCTGTATCCAACATGAACTGCTGCTAAGTCATGTCCGACTCTCTGCGACCCCATAGATGGCAGCCCACCAGGCTCCCCTATCCCTGGGGTTCTCCAGCCAAGAACACTGGAGTGGGTTGCCATTTCCTTCTCCAATGCATGAAAGTGAAAAGTGAAAGTGAAGTCGCTCAGTCATGTCCGACTCTTAGCGACCCCATGGACTGCAGCCCACCAGGCTCCCCTGTCCATGGGATTTTCCAGGCAAGAGTACTGGAGTGGGGTGCCATTGCCTTCTCCGGCCAACATGAACTAAGAGCATGTAAGAGCCCCACTTCACTTCAGCACTATCCCCTCTGGGGCAAGGTTCTTGGTGTTGGGGAAGGGAAAACCACACACCTAAAGGAAGCAAATTCAGCTCAGGCCTGACCCTCAGGTCTTCTGCTCAAGGAACTTGGAATCAGGTTACACCCACAATGGGGCAATGATAGCCACTGAGAAGAGGGTATGGCCCACCTCACACCCAGCTCCAGCTCTAGTCCATGCATCTCTAGCTCCATCCCCCTACCATGGTGATAGTTGCCAGCACACCCCAAGGAAAGATGTGATTTTTGTCTAGGTCACATGCAGCTCTCCCACCAAAGGCACTGAGCACATGTGTCTGTACAGGGATACTCTCACATAAGAACACCCTTTCCACACCACAATGGGCAACTGTTTTACCTAAATACATGGAGGCAATGAAAGTCAAACACAATGAAAAAGCAAAGGAACAACTCTTAATTGAAAGACAAGAGAAAAACTCTGAAAAAAAATAAAAGAAATAATTTACCAATAAAGAACGTTAAAAATTGGTAACAAAAATGTTAACTGAATTAGGGGAAAGAATAGATGAATATAGTGAAAGTTTTAACAAAGAATTAGAAAATATAAAAAAGACAAAATCAGAAATGAAGAATTCAATAGCTGAAAAAAAAAATACTAGGACTGAACAGCAGACTAGGTCACACAGAAGAATTCACAAGTGATCTGGAAGACAGAATAATGAAAATCACCCAATCGGAAAAATAAAAGGACAAATAATTTTTAAAAATGAAAGTAGTTTAAGAGATCTCTGGGATACCATTAAGCATACCAACATTAGCACTGTAGATGTCCCAGAAGGACAAGAGAGAGGGGAAGTTAAAAATGTATTTGAGGAAATTATGGCTAAAAAATTCCCAAACCTGAAGAAGGAAGCAGATATCCAAGTACAGGACTAACAGAGGGTCCCCAACAAAATGAACCCAAACACCCACTACAAGACAATTGTTCTAGTGCCGTTTCAAATAGGAGTGGCAAGAGTGGACATCCTTGGAAATTCCTTGGCTGTCCAGTGGTTAGGACTCAACACTTTCACTGCTGAGGCCCAGATTTAATCCCTGGTTGGGGAACTAAGATCCCACAAGCTGTACAATGCAGTCAAAATGATGATAATAAAATAAAACAGAATAGACATTCTTAAAGCATTTAGTTTGCTTACAATTAAGTATGATATTAGATGTAAGTGTTTTATAGATGCCCTTATTCAGGCTGACGAACTTCAGTTATATTCTTAGTTTGCTGAGAGTTTTTGTCTTAAGTCTGCTTAAGTCACTTCAATCATGTCTGACTCTGTGCGACCCCATAGACAGCAGCCCACCAGGCTCTCCTGTCCCTGGGATTCTCCAGGCAAGAACACTGGAGTGGGTTGCCATTTCCTTCTCCAATGCATGAGAGTGAAAAGTGAAAGTGAAGTCGCTCAGTGGTGTCTGACTCCTAGCAACCCCATGGACTGCAGCCTACCAGGCTTCTCTGCCCATGGGATTTTCCAGGCAAGAGTACTGGTGTGGGTTGCCATTGCCTTCTCCGACATATATATAGTACCATGTATAAAATAGACAGCTAGTGGGAAGCTACTGTGTAACACAGGGAGCTCAGCTCAGTGCTCTGTGATGACCTAGAGGAGTGGGACTGGGGGGTTGTGAGAGAGACTCAAGAGGGAAGGGAATAGCTGATTCATACTGTTGAACAGCAGAAACCAACAAATATTGTAAAGTGATTATCCACTAATTTTAAAAAATGGATGTTGAATTTTGTTGAAGATTTCTACATCAGTTGACATGATTGCGTTTTCTTTATTGACAGTTAATATGATGTATGAAATTGATTTTTGAACACTGAACAATTCCTGAGTTTCTGGGATAAACTACACATAAGCTATATTGTTCTTTTTAGACATTGCTATTGTGGTTGCTCAGTCACCAAGTCATGTCCAACTCTTTGCGACCCCAAGAACAGCAGCATGCCAGGCTTTCCCGTCCTTCACTATCTCCTAGAATTTACTCACACCCGTGTCCATTGAGTCGGTGATGCCATCGAACCATCTCATCCTCTGTCAACCCCCTTCTCCTCTTGCCCTCAATCTTTCTCAGCATCAGGGTCTTTTCCAATGAGTCGGCTCTTCACATCAGGTGGCCCAAGTATTGGAGCTTCAGCTTCAGCATCAGTCCTCCCAAAGAATATTCAGGATTGATTTCCTTTAGGATTGACTGGTTGGATCTCCTTGCTGTCTAAGGGATTCTCAAGAGTCTTCTCCAGCACCACAGTTTGAAAGCATCAATTCTTTGGTGCTCAGTCTTCTTTATGGCTCAATTCTCACATCCATACACGACTACTGGAAAAACCATAGCTTTGACTATACTGACCTTTGTCGGCAAAGTGGTGTCTCTGCTTTTTAATATGCTGTCTAGGTTTGTCATAGCTTTTCTTCCAAGGAGCAAGCATCTTTTAATTTCATGGCTGCAGGCACAGTCCACAATGATTTTGGAGCTCAAGAAAATAAAATCTGTTGCTGTTTCCACTTTTTCCCATCTGTTTGCCACGAAGCGGTGAGACCAGATGCCGTGATCTTAGCTGTTTGAATGTTGAATTTTAAGCCAGCTTTTTCACTTTCCTCTTTCACCTTCATCAAGAGCCTCTTTAGTTCCTCTTCACTTTCTGCCATTAAAGTGGTATCATCTGCTTATCTGAGGCTGTTGTTATTCCCTCCAGCAGTCTTGATTCCAGTTTGTGAGTCATCCAGGCTGGCATTTCACATAATGTACTCTCCATATAAGTTAAATAAGCAGGGTGACAATATACAGCCTTGACATACTCTTTTCCCAATTTTGAGCCAACTCTGTTCCATGTCCAGTTCTAACTGTTGCTTCTTGACCTGCATACAGGCTTCTCAGGAGGCAGGTAATGTGGGTCTGGTATTCCCATCTCTTTAAGAATTTTCCACAGTTGTTTATGATCCACACAGTCAAAAGCTTTAGTGTAGTCAGTGAAGCAGATGTGTTTTTTTGGAATTCCCTTGCTTTTTATATGATCCAGCAGATGTTGGCAATTTGATCTCTGATTCCTCTGCCTTTTCTTAATCTAGCTTGTACATCTGGAAGTTCTTGGTCCATGTACTGCTGAAACCTAGCTTGAAGGATTTGGAGCATAATCTTGCTAGCATATGAAATGAGTGCAATTGTACAGTAGCTTGTACATTCTCTCCCATTGCCTTTCTTTGGGATTGGGATGAAAACTGACCTTTGCCTGTCCTGTGGCCACTGCTGAATTCTCCAAATTTTCTGGCATGTTGAGTTCAGCACTTTAATAGCATCATCTTTTAGGATTTAAAATAGATGAATAGGTGAAATCCCATCACCTCCACTAGCTTTGTTTGTAGTAATGCTTCCTAAGACCACTTGACTTCACACTTCAGGATGTCTGGCTCTAGGTGGGTGACCACACCATCGTGGCCATCTGGGTCATTGAGACCTTCTGTGTACAGTTCTGTGTATTCTTGGCACCTCTTTGTAATCTCTTCTCCTCCTTTAAGTCCTTTCAGTTTATTAAAAATACCAACATATGGATACTAAACAACACGATTCTGAATAACCAATAAATCATGGAAGAAATCAAAAAGGAAATTGAAATATGCATAGAAACAAATGAAAATGAAAACACAACAATGCAAAACCTATGGGATTCAGTGAAAACGGTGCTAAGGGGAGGGTACATAGCAATACAAACTTGCCTCAAGAAACAGGAGAAAAATCAAATAAATAACCTAGTTTTACACATAAAACAGCTAGAAAAAGAAGAAATGAAGAACCCGAGGGTTAGTAGAAGGAAAGAAATTATAAAAATGAGAGCAGAAATAAGTGAAAAAGAAACAAAGGAGAGCATAGCAAAAATCAACCAAACTAAAAGCTGGTTTTTTAAGAAGATAAATAAAATAGACAAATCATTAGCCAGACTCATCAAGAAAAAAGAGAGAAGAATCAAATCAACAAAATCAGAAATGAAGATGGAGAAATCACAACAGACAACACAGAAATATAAAGGATCATAAGAGACTACTGTCAGCAACTATATGCCAATAAAATGAACAACTTGGAAGAAATGAGTGAAATTTTTGAAAAGTATAACTTTCCAAAACTGAACCAGGAAGAAATAGAAAATCTTGACAAACCCATCACAAGCACAGAAATCAACACTGTAATCAAAAATCTTCCAACAAACAAAAGCCCAGGATCAGATGGCTTCACAGGTGAATTCTACCAAAAACTTAGAGAAGAGCTAACACCTATCCTCTTCAAACTCTTCCAGAAAATTACAGAGGAAGGAAAACTCCAAAACTCATTCTATGAGGCCACCATCACCCTAATAACAAAACCAGACAAAGATGCCACACACAAAAAGAAAAATACAGGCCAATAACACTGATGAACATAGATGCAAAAATCCTTAACAAAATTCTAACAGAATCCAACAGCATATTAAAAATATCATACATCATGACCAAGTGAGTTTTATCCCAAGAATGTAAGGATTCTTCAATATTTGCAAATCAATCAGTGTGATACCCCACATTAACAAATTGAAAGATAAAAAACATACGATTATCTCAATAGATGCAGAGAAAGCCTTTGACAAAATTCAACGCCCATCTATGACAAAAACTCTCCAGAAAGCAAGCATAGAGGAACATCAGTTCAGTACAGTTCAGTCGCTCAGTCATGTCCAAGTCTTTGCAACCCCATGGACTGTAGCACATCAGGCCTCCCTGTCCATCATCAACTCCTGGAGTTTACTCAAACTCATGTCCATTGAGTAGGTGATGCCATCCAACCATCTCATCCTCTGTCGTCCCCTTCTCCTTCCACCTTCAATCTTTCCCAGCATCAGGGTCTTTTCACATGAGTCAGTTCTTCACATCGGGTGGCCAAAGTATTGGAGTTTCGGCTTCAGCGTCAGTCCTTCCAATGAATATTCAGGACTGATCTCCTTTAGGATGGACTGGTTGGATCTCCTTGCAGTCCAAGGGACTCTCAAGAGTCTTCTCCAACACCACAGTTCCAAAACATCAATTCTTCAGTGCTCAGCTTTCTTTATAGTCCAACTCTCACATCAATACATGACTACTGGAAAAACCATAGCTTTGACTATACTAACCTTTGTTGGCAAAGTAATGTTTTGGCTTTTTAATACACTGTGTAGGTTGGTCATAACTTTATAGAGGTCATAGAAGAACATACCTCAACATAATAAAAGCCATATTTGATAAACCCATAGCAAACATTATCCTCAGTGGTGAAAAATTGTAAGCATTTCCCCTAAATTCAAGAACAAGACAAGGGTGCCCACTCTCACCACTACTATTCAACATAGTTTTGGAAGTTTTAGCCACAGCAATCAGAGGGGGAAAAAAAAATAAAAGAAATCCAGATTGGAAAAGAAGAAATAAAACTCTCACTGTTTGCAAATGACATGATCCTCTACATAGAAAACCCTAAAGACACCACCAGAAAATTACTAGAGCTGATCAATGAATATAGTAAGTTTGCAGGATATAAAATTAATACACAGAAATCCCTTGCATTCCTATACACTAGCAATGAGAAAACCGAGAAATTAAGGAAACAATTCCATTCACCATTGTGATGAAAAAAATAAAATACTTAGTTATAAATCTACCTAAAGAAACAAAAGACCTATATATAGAAAACTATAAAGCACTAGTGAAAGAAATCAAAGATGACACAAATAGATGGAGGAATATACCATGTTTATGGATAGGAAGAATCCGTCTTTGAGGAAGCCTGTGAGATGCAGCTTTTTAGCTTACATGTATTGCTGGCCCCAACACAATCATAGTTTGTTAACAAGGAAGAAGGAAAGAAAAGATCTCATGGGGGCAACTCTAACTAGTTTCGGCAAAAAAGAATTTATCCCCTGCGGAACTGTTAGAAGGGCTATAGAAGAAGCTCTAGGCAAAGCTCTCAGAAACACTGCTGCTTAATTGGTCTCAATAACCTCAGAAACACTGCATCTATTGCCATCCATGGCAGGGAAACCATGACCTCTGCCCAGCATGTTCCTCATGTCACTTGCAAAATAAAAGCCTTCCATGGAAGCACCTTATTGGTGAGAACCATATCACAGGCTTGCAAGGGATGTTGGGAAATGTAGTTTAAGAAAATTATCTAAAGGAGATGGGATTCATAGTAAGTGGTAAGTAAGCATATTTCATTGATTCTAAGACAGGCTTTTTTTTTTTTTACATTTCATGTTTCTAAAATGAGCATACTTTTGACAGTGCTGCTGTTGGTGCTCTGCCAGTTTTATGAGGTAGTTGTTGTTATTTATACACACATGAAACCCTCTTAGAAAATATCTATATTGACAGGGTGCAGATGTTATCAGTAGTTTGGAAGGAAATCCTGGATCCAACACTGAAGCACTCTTTATAAATGCTGTTGCACCAAAGAATTGCATGGGGTGCAAAACTAGCAACACATACTTCTGAGTTGAAAAGGGACTAATAAAATTCTGTACTAAATAGAAAGAACATCTAGAAATGTTATAATTTATTTTGTTTTTTTCTGTGTATTTCTAAGAGATTTACCTAAATAAATGTAAATTATATGTTTCAATAAGAACAAAATAAGAACATCTAAATGATAAGGGGGAAAAATGCATTGACTCAGTTGCACCACTCTCAGGAATTGAGCCTGAGGAAATCATTTAAATGAAAAAATATATATATCTGTAAATAAAGAAGTTTGCTCACAGCAGTGTTGCTTATAAGGGCAAAAACCCTGATAGCAACTTACATTTTCATCACAAAAGCTACTAATATCTGTTGAAACTTTACTATGTGCTAGGCCCTCTACATATATTATGTCATTTAATTCTCACAACAGCCATGTGAAGTAGACACTAATCTTATCCCTATTTTAGGTACGAGGCACAAACATGTGATGATAACCTGTCCAAGGTCAAACATCTAGTAGGTGGTGAAATCAGGACTTAAACTCTGGTCTGTGGGTTTATATAGATACAAATCTGTGTTATGTAACTATTAGAAAAGGAAGTATGTTGCAATAAAAAATATATACTGCACTGTTCTAAGCAAGAACCCAAGAAATCTACAAGTATCTAAAAATGTTGTATTAAAATATGAATGTCCAGGATGGGTTTCTGGCAACCAGTGGATTAAGGGCTCTGAATCTTTTTTGGGGGGGCAGGTATGGGCCCTGTGTTAGTCTTTGAGTTGCCAGAACTAAATACCACAGGCTGGATGGCTTAAACAAAAGACATTTAGTTTCTCATAGTTCGGGATACTAGAAGTCCAAGATCAAGGTGCCAGCAAGTTCAACTCCTGGTGAAGGCACTCCTCTTGTATTGCAGTTGGCCACCTTCCCTCTGCTTCCTCACATGACATTTCCTCTGTGCGTGTATGGACAAAGACAGAGAGAGAGAGAGAGATCTGGTACCTTTTCCTCTTATAAGGATACCAGATCCTATGGAATTAGGGTCCCACTCTTACAACCTTGTGTGTTGTGCTTGGTGGCTCAGTCATGTCCGACTCTTGGCAACCCCATGAACTGTGGTACATCAGAATCCTCTGTCCATGGGAATTCTCCAGGCCAAAATACTGGAGTGGGTTGCCATGCCCTCTTCCAGGGTATCTTTCCAACACAGTGATCAAACCCAGGTGTCCCACATTACAGGCAGATTCTTTACCATCCAGACACCAGGGAAGCCAAAGAATACAAGAGTGGGTAGCATATCCCTTCTCCAGGGGAACTTCCCCACCCAGGAATCAAACTAGGGTCTCCTGAACTGCAGGCAAATTCTTTACCAGCTCCCTCAATTAATCCTAATCACCTCTCTAAGGCTCCATCTTCAAACTCAGTCACACTGAGGGTTAGGGCTTGAAGATGGGAATGTGGAGACAACACAATTCCGTCCTTAGTAGGACTCCTTTGAGAATCTATTGAAAGCTCTATACACCCTCCCAAGAAGCTGTATACGTTGCCTCCCACAACTTTGCACAGAATTTCAGAAAGTTCTTGGAATCCAGGTTGAGAACCACAGTTCTAGTTCACCTTCCACTTTTCCCAAAAGGGAAAACAGATGTTCAGAAAGGGGAAGTGATTTTCAGCAGGTTAGGAGAGAGACAGGTCTCCTGATTCCTCATCAAGTGCTTGCCCTACCTTACTCTGCCTTGTGTTAGGCCTGTTAGGTCAGCAATCCACAGTGACCCCAAAACACTAGAGATTCTGTGCGTGCAGTGAAGGGGAGTGCTTCACCTGGGATGCTCAAGTGAGTGAACAAGGCTCTAGCTATAACTGACAGTAAATGGGACCGATTTCATTGTTTCAAATTAGTCAGGAGGTTGGGAAGAAGCTGTACCAGTTTCAACATACATCCACAAGAGTTCTGAGTGTGAGGTGATGGAGGTGCTTCTGTCCTAACGAACAGCAAAGTGGGGACTGAACAGGTAGAGTTGAACTGCCTGCTGGCCTGGACATGGCACTGTCCCTCTACTCTCAGATTCCTCATTTGTACACCCCTCAGGAGTAGACAATGGCACCCCACTCCAGTACTCTCGCCTGGAAAACCCCATGGATGGAGGAGCCTGGTAGGCTGCAGTCCATGGGGTCGCTAAGTCGGACACGACTGAGCAACTTCACTTTCACTTTTCACTTCCATGCTTTGGAAAAGGAAATGGCAACCCACTCCAGTGTTCTCACCTGGAGAATCCCAGGGACGGGGGAGCCTGGTGGGCTGCCGTCTGTGGGGTCACACAGAGTCGGACACGACTGAAGTGACTTAACAGCAGTAGTAGCAGCAGGAGTAGACCTGTTAGATTTCTACATGAGATTATCTAGCTCTAATATTCTGTACATCTGTGATTCTGAGGCAGGAACCACGTGGGAAAAATCAGCTGAGGCATTTGGATCTTAGAATCAAGGGCAAAACAATTTTTTTTTCAAAATGTCTTCTGATGGTGTCTAAGAATTAGGAATAAAGCACATGTAGTTTAAAGACATGAAAAATCCCTAAGAAGAATCTGAGAAGAACCTTTACATACTCAGTCACTTAGAGTAAAGTCTCAACATACATTTCCTCATTCTCTGCTTCAGGCCCATGCTTAAAAAGGGAGGCAAATTATAATAGCTGGAATTATAAACAACAAGCTTAGAAGATGGAATCGTATTTATAATGGGAAATGTCATTTTGAGTAGAGCAGTGGCCCCAGAAAATGATTTTTGTTTCATTTCTTCAATCAATGAGCATTTAAAAAAAAACATGACATTCTTCCTATTGACCCTATCAATGCCACAAACCAGTGTGGAGCCTTCACTTGGGCCACAAGACTAGAAACAAAAGCAGGGGCACTCACTGCGGGGTGGAGGCTAACATTTCAGGAAAATTCTTCCAGCTTTGCTCCCTACAAAGAACAAGGGAAGGGCTTGAAGGGCTGTGCACACCCACCTACTGCCTCTCTTCCAGTAGAAGGTGGGAGCACACCCAGTCTAGCACATCAATGGTCTCAGTTTCTGTCTGACGAAGAAAATAGCTGCCTCTGCGGGGAGCAGGGGTGAAGGCTGGTGTTGAGATAGAAGTGTCAAACGGGCAAGGGAGATGCAGCCCATCCAACCACCAGTACCATCACCACCACCACCTTTATTGGCACAAATAAGCCCCTCAGTCTCAGGGGTTAATAGACTAATCACAAAGAACAGGAGGAACTCCAAAGGCATGGATGGCATCTGGCCCTTCCCCACAAACAGCCTTAGACGATACTGCCCTCGCCTGGTCAAATCGGTGTATTACAATGCAGGGACATCGCTCAGGATTTTTTGCCTTCATTTCTTTTTCGCAGGTTCTTGGCGCTCCGTGTATGAGAAGAAGTGGATGGGGAGGGGGAGAACTCTCTGAGAAATTGTGACCAAATACATCACTTCTGTGTGTTTCAGCACAAATTCACAATTAAATGCTGAATGATAATGTACTACTCAAATATGGAATATGTATTAAAAATTGAAATTGATATTACAGTTATCTAAGCATCACTTTGTTATTTTTAGTAAAAAGCTTTGAGCTGTTGAAAATAAAGCTATTAATCTAAATGAAATAAGATTACTAATCTGAATTAGATATGTTATATACAAAGAAAGTAATTTTGGTTCTACTTCTGGTTAGAACATTATCACAATATGCTTACACTGGGATGTTATTTCTCTTAGCATTATATTTTTCTCCAATTATACTGAAATGTAATATAGAGATAAAGTCACAATATATACGTGGAGTTTAATAATTGATTATCAAGTGTATACCCCCAAGTCACAGAAGGGGATAGTGTTGGCTCCACCCAAGACTGCTGAAGTTTTTCCTGTCTTATCTTAGCCCCATTCCTTATTCAAGAATAGGCACACTCCTCCTTATGTGCCATCCTTTCTTCCCTTTTCCTCTAAATTTTATAGAGTATATATATGTTCAGTTCAGTTCAGTCGCTCAGTCATGTCCAACTCTTTGCGATCCCATGAATTGCAGCACGCCAGGCCTCCCTGTCCATCCCCAACTCCTGGAGTTCACTCAAACAAACTCACGCCCATCGAGGCAGTGATGCCGTACAGCCATCTCATCCTCTGTCATCCCCTTCTCCTCCTGCCCCCAATCCCTCCCAGCATCAGAGTCTTTTCCAATGAGTCAACCCTTGGCACGAGGTGGCCAAAGTATTGGAGTTTCAGCTTTAGCATCATTCCTTCCAAAGAACAACCAGGACCGATCTCCTTTAAAGAACGGACTGGATGGATCTCCTTGCAGTCCAAGGGACTCTCAAGAGTCTTCTCCAACACCACAGTTCAAAGGCATCAATTCTTTGGCACTCAGCTTTCTTCACAGTCCAACTCTCACATCCATACATGACCACAGGAAAAATCATAGCCTTGACTGGATGGACCTTTGTTGGCAAAGTAATGTCTCTGCTTTTGAATATACTGTCTAGGTTGGTCATAACTTTTCTTCCAAGGAATAAGCGTCTTTTTATTTCATGGCTGCAATCACCATCTGCAGTGATTTTGGAGCCCAAAAAACTAAAGTCTCACTGTTTCCACTGTTTCCCCATCTATTTCCCATGAAGTGATGGAACCAGATGCCATGAACTTAGTTTTCTGAATGTTGAACTTTAAGCCAACTTTTTCACTCACCTCTTTCACCTTCATCAAGAAGCTCTTTAGTTCTTCTTTGCTTTCTGCCATAATGGTGGTGTCATCTGCATATCTGAGGTTATTGATATTTCTCCTGACAATCTTGATTCCAGCTTGTGCTTCATCCAGCCCAGTGTTTCTCATGATGTACTCTGCATAGAAGTTAAATAAGCAGGGTGTCAATATACAGCCTTGAGGTACTTCTTTTCCTATTTGGAACCAGTCTGTTGTTCCATGTCCAGTTCTTGTTTTTTTTTTTTTTCCATGTCCAGTTCTAACTGTTGTTTCCTGACCTGCATACAGATTTCTCAAGAAGCAGGTCAGGTGGTCTGGTATTCCCATCTCTTGAAGAATTTTCCACAGTTTATTGTGATCCACACAGTCAAAGGCTTTGGCGTTGTCAATAAAGCAGAAATAGATGTTTTTCTGGAACTCTCTTGCTTTTTCCATGATCCAGCTGATGTTGGCAATTTGGTCTCTGGTTCCTCTGCCTTTTCTAAATCCAGCTTGAACATCTGGAAGTTCACGGTTCATGTATTGTTGAAGCCTGGCTTGGAGAATTTTGGGCATTACTTTACTAGCATGTGAGATGAGGGCATTTGTGTGGTAGTTTGAGCATTCTTTGGCATTGCCTTTCTTTGGGATTGCAGTGAAAACAGATATTTTCCAGTCCTGTGGCCACTGCTGAGTTTTCCAAATTTGCTGGCATATTGAGTGCAGCACTTTCACGGCATCATCTTTCAGGATTTGACATAGCTCAACTAAAATTCCATCACCTCCACTAGCTTTGTTCATAGAGATGCTTCCTAAGGCCCACTTGACTTCACATTCCAGGATGTCTGGCTCTAGGTGAGTGAGCACACCATTGTGATTATCTGTGAAGATCTTTTTTGTACAATTCTTCTGTGTATTCTTGCCACCTCTTCTTAATATCTTCTGCTTCTGTTAGGTCCATACCATTTCTGTCCTTTAGTGAGCCCATCTTTGCATGAGATGTTCCCTTGGTATCTCTAATTTTCTTGAAGAGATCTCTAGTCTTTCCCATTCCAATGTTTTCCTCTATTTCTTTGCACTGATCACTGAGGAAGGCTTACTTATCTCTCCTTGCTATTCTTTGGAACTCAAGGAAGATACATTGTTGTTATATAATCCTTAGTACAGAGTTTAAGCTCAGTTGCTTTCTTGTGTAATCATCAGTTCCAGGTTTAAAGAAAAAAAAATGTTTTATGTGACTAAGACTAAGAAATGTAGAGGGAAAAAAAGACATTTGTCCTTTCCTCCTATTGAGAATTCCAAACCCCATCACCTCTTTGAGAGCCCCACATCCCTCTTTCCTCCTCAGGTACCCCGGACTTCTTATCAACCTACCTAGAAATCAACTCTCTCATTTCCCCCTTTTCTTTTAGGAGAATTATGTTGCCAAGGGAAAGGGGTGTCATTTTCATTCCATAACTACTTTCCTGCTGTTGAGGGGCAACATCCCTAAATTGTTAAGGCAACATATTCTCCTAACCCTCATATTGAGGGTCTCTGATCCAGGGGCCCCAAATAATAGTTGGAGGAGGCTGTGGCACTCAAAGAAGCCTAGACAAACCTTTGTAAGTTGCCGGGGACCAGCCCCGGCTGATCCAGGGTATTCGAAGGAGAGACGGCGTAGGCGAAGATCAGGAAACAATTGCTTAATTAAACGTTAATTAAGGATATAAAGAGTAATAGAACGAGGATAGCTCAGTAAAATTCAGTGAAGAAAAGAGGCTGAAATAAGGATAGCTCAGTGAGGAAATTCAGTGGAGAAAATAGGCTGAATAATTCAGCCAGAAGGTAAGAGAAAGAACGACATGGTGAGACCAAGTTTCGGTGAACAAGGCCCGTACTTTATTTTCCAAAGCAGTTTTTATACCTTAAGTTATGCATAGAGGATAATGGGGGAAGGGGTAGAGTCAGGCAGCAAGCCAGGCTTTCTTCCTGCAAACTTAGCATATGCAAAAGTTAGGTGATTTGCATCATCTTCTGGCCCGGAGGCCTGTTAACATTTTAAGACCTTTTCTTCAGAAAACTTATTTTTCTCTAAAGGTGACTGGTCAGGAGCCACCCTCCAAAAGCATTAGATAAAGTTGCATTCCTACAGCGCAAAGGTGTGGTGGGCTATAACAAGAAAAAGAATTAACTCAAGGGTCCCAGGTTACAAGCATTAAAGCTACTACTTACACCAATTATATTAATCAATACACTGCCAGGGACACAGCAGGTAAGGGATATGGAGACTTAGCAGCAAACATTGGCCCAAAAAGTGAAAATCCCTTCACCAATACAATTTCTAATCAATCTTTTAACTATTCAAAAGAATCTGTGTTTAGACAGTTTAGAACATCTCCTGCCTCTCACAGTTGGGAGGCTCTGAACAATCACATGTGGCCGGAAAAACCTATTCAGGCAGGCTAGAGGATTTCCAAAGGAGTTTGTAGGTTAAACACTGTCACACCCAGGAATTATTAACTGGAGCTGTAAGCTACTCTTTTTCAGAGAGAGGTAGTGGGGGACAGCCCCCCGTAAAGTCAGAGGTGTAGGTGAAAGCACAAAGCAGAAAGTAGGCAGACTCTGGTTTTGGGGGTAGATTGCTCGAGAATTTCCAGGGAGACTCCTGAGGCTTGATCCCGCCTTTGCGTATGCCAAGCCTCCTTCCTCATGACCTTTGCCAGAGGCGGAGCTCGCTCCCCACAGTAACTTAGAAGCTTTCATACAGTTAGAAATAAATCCAGTTACACAGTTACAGATACAGGGAGCAAACAATAAAAACAACAATTAGAATTGTTACAATTTAGATAGTTTTCCACCATGGGGATGTAGTTAACGTTTCCCAAAGTGAGGTGACTGAGGCTTCACGAGAATCTATAGCCTGAATCATCCTGTTCATGTGTTTAGTCAAGTGAACAACATGAGTATTCTTATCTGGTATATATGTACAACATTGGTTATAAATAATAGCACAAGTTCCTCCTTGTGTGGCTGTTAGAATATCTAAGGCCAGTCTGTTTTGTAAAACCACCTTTCTAATTTCTATTTGTTCAGCATTAAGGGCTGAAATAGCTTTTTGAGAGTCTTGTAAAGCCTATTGAGTGAAGTTAGTCAGAGCATCAACTCATAGCATAACATCTGTAGTTCCCAGAGAGGGAATGAATATTGCAGCCATATAAGCGTACCAGTGAAATACAGACCTTGCCCAGTGAGTTTTATGGTGTGGCAGATTAGCAGGCTTCTCTGCAAGCTCTGAAAATAGGAAGCTATGAGTAAAAGGTAAACCATGAGTAAAAGAGATAGGGTGCATCTCCCTATCCAGCCAGGGATAAGCCACGTGCATAGGTAGGAGCCACATATCCAGTAGGTCTCATTTGGAGCAAACCAGTGTGACTGAGGGATCCAGTCCCAATGAGTTCCTGGCCAGGCAAAAGGAGGACCTGAACTGGAATTGGAAAACACAGGAATGATTACATTGCATATTTCTTGAAGCAAAAATCCCAACTGTTTCCAATCATTATAATTAAGTTGTCAGCTAACTTCTGGGGATGGCTCTATTTATTCCCAGCATATGGGAGAATTAGATAGTAGATGTTCCTTTTCAGGAGTTAGCTATATGACCTCATCCCATATTTGATAAACATCAGGTAGGAAACCACCAGATCTAGACCCATTTAGCTTCTCATGTGCAGCAAAATAGTCATTAAACCAAGATAATGTATAATCAATGTTGAAAGTCACATTATGTCCATGGTTAATGTCCAAGGTATAAAGTGTTATACCAATCCATCTTAGGATTGCTAGATGTCATCAGATTAAAGAGAGGCATCACATGTGATTGTTGTTGGTGGAGATATTGACAGAGTTAAAGAAAGTCTTTCCCTTGAAATGGAGAAACCCACCGTTGGAAGCCTTCAACTGATGAAGAGGGAGTGCTCCTCAGACCCAGCAATTAGACCGATTGTGGAATGCAGCATAAGAATGAGCCCAGGACAGGAAGGCATTGTCTTGAGGGTCAAACAGCAGACTCAGGACTTTTTGAGTCAGCAGAAGCAGGCCCACATATATTATCAGGCCCATCTGAAAAGTTAAAGGTGAAAGCATAGAGGATAAAGACATAAAATGACATTGTTTAGTTTTGGTCTGGGTGCCACTTTTTAACTTGAGTGTGGTGCACCCAGGAATCAATTCCTGGCACCTTGACAGCTGTGGGAGAAGAAAGAATAAGCTGGTAAGGGCCTTCCCAGAGGAGCTCAAGAGATTGCTCTCCAGATCCCAATGTCTCTATTGGGACCTCAGTGCCTTGCTCAAACTGCAGCTTGTTTGACTCAGAGGCTGGGTCGGGAGTCACCTCCTGGAGTTTCCATAATGCCTCTTGAAAGGGTGAAAGCTGAGTCACATAATTAGTTAATTCTAAGGCTTCGGGGTCTATAACAATGTCTATGCATAAGAAAGGTCTTCCATAGATACATTCAAAGGGGGAAGGTCCTTCCTTTTTAGGGGCAGTCCAAACCCTCATTAAAGCTATGGTAGAACTTCAAGCCAATTGTCCCGAATCTCTTGAGTTAATTTATGCAGATGCCTCAATAATGTCATTAGCCTTTCCTACCTTTCTTGAAGATTGGGGTCTCCAGGAACAGTGGAAGTGATATTCTATTCCTAGAGCTTTTGACACCCCTTGAGTTACAGCAGCTTTAAAGGCAGAGCCATTATTGCTCTGGAGGCTCCACAGCAGCCCAAACCTGGGAATAATTTCATGAATTAAAATTTTTATAATTTCCTTAGCCTGTTCACTACAGCAGGAAAATGCCTCAATCCACCCAGTAAGTGTCTACCCAGACCTGTTAGCAAGAAAATCCATTTGTTTTTGGCATATGAGTAAAATCAATTTCTCAGTCCTCTCCAGGATAGTTTCCACTTCGTTGTAAACCCGTTTTTGCTAACTTTTCAGTCTTTGGGTTATTTTTCTGACAAACCTCATATCTCTTGATAATGTTCTTTAAAGGTTTCATTAGATTTTTACCCTCAAATAGGTGAGAAGCCATCTGGTAAGTGCTCTCAACACCTAAATGAAAACTCTGGGGTAAACCCTTAAGAATTTCCCATTGAGCATTTTCAGGAATTATTAATTGTCCATCTTCAGACTATAACCATCCTCTATCAGTAATTTTGGCTCCTCTTTTCTCATATCTTTCTAATTCTTCTTCATTATATTCTGTTTTTTCCTGTTTAGCAGGACCTTTCCAGACTAGGGGCAATTGTAGGAGAGGGAGTTCGTAAAGCACTGCTTTTCCAGCTTGGGAATCAGCCAACTGATTTCCCTAGGCTATGGCTACATTACTCCTGTCCCTGCTGTGCCCTTTGAAATGTATAACAGCTAATTATTCAGGACAATATAAAGCAGTTAGAAGTCTCTCAATCTCGTTGAAGTGTTTAATAGGTTCTCCTGTTGCTGTTTTAAATTGTCTCTCTTTCCATATTGCAGCATGGGCATGTAAAGTCAAATAAGCATACTTAAAATCAGTGTAGATATTTACACACTGCCCTTTGCTTAACTCTAAGGCTTGGGTCAAAGCAACAAGCTCAGCCAATTGGGCACTTGTACCAGGAGGAAGAGACTTTGCCTCTAAAACCTGTTCAGATGTAACCATAGTGTAACCTGCTTTCTGCTTCCCATCCTGAACAAAAGAACTGCCATCTGTAAATATATCCATGCTAGAATTGTCTAATGGGGTATCCATTAAATCTTCCCAAGCTGCATAGTTTAAAGTTAGGAATTGGGAACAATCACGATCGGGTGTTTCATCTTCCTTTTCAGGAAGGAAAGTGGCAGGATTTAAGTTTCCACAAACTGTAAGCTTAGTTATTGGCCCTTCGAACAACAATGACTGATATTTAAGAAGCCAACTGTCTCTCATCCAAATATTAACTTTAGAGTTTAAGATTCCACTCATATCATGAGAAGTCAGTACAGTAAGATTTCGCCCATTAATAAGCTTGAGAGCTTCAGGTGCTAATAAAGCAATTTCAGCAATTACTCTTAGACAATGTGGCCACCCACGTGCCACAATGTTCAATTCTCTGCTTAGGTATCCTATAGGTTGTTGGTGAAGCCCTCGGGGTTGGCCATATTATAGAGCAAAAAAAAAAAAAAAAAAAAAGATGTTTGTCTTTTCCTTCTCCTTGAGAATTCCAGACCCCTCTCTCCTCCTCAGGGACTCTGGACTTCTTATCAACCTACCTAGAAATTGACTCTCAAAATTGTCAAGCCGAGTGAAGTAAGTTAGAGAAAGACAAATATCATATGATATTCCTTATATGCTGAATCTAAAAAAGGAAAGATGCAACTGAACCTATTTACAAAACAGATACAGACTCTCACAGAATGAACTAATGGTTACCAAGGGGGAAGAGTGTGGAGGAGGATAGTTAGGGAATTGTGCATTGACGTATACACGCTACACTATTTAAAATGGATAACCAATAAGGCCCTACTGTATAGCACAGGGATCTCTGCTCAATATTATGTAATAATCTAAATGGGAAAAGAATTTGAAAAAAGAATAGAAACATATATATGTATAACTGAATCTCTTTCCTGTATACCTGAAAATAACACAACATTGTTAACCAACTATACTCAAGCATAAAGTTACAAGTTTTTAAAAATTATAACATAATTTGTTAATGGATACACAATATAAAGAGAGGTAAATTGTGCTATCAAAAATATCAAAAAGGGGATAAAAGGATGGAGCTTTTGTAAGCAAACAATGATAACTGGCTATTAGCATATACTAGACTGTTATGACGGAGAAGGCAATGGCACCCCACTCCAGTACTCTTGCCTGGAGAATCCCATGGATGGAGGAGCCTGGTAGGCTGCAGTCCATGGGGTTGCTAAGAGTCAGACACGACTGAGCGACTTCACTTTCACTTTTCACTTTTGTGCATTGGAGAAGGAAATGGCAGCCCACTCCAGTGTTCTTGCCTGGAGAATCCCATGGACGGGAGAGCCTGGTGGGCTGCCATCTATGGGGTCGCACAGAGTCGGACACGACTGAAGCGACTTAGCAGCAGCAGCAACAGACTGTTATCAGAGGCTTTATGTAAACATCATAATAATCACAAAGCAAAAATCTAAAATAAGTTCACAAAATATTTAAAAAGGAGAAAACGAGCATGCCATCACAGAAAATTACCATTTACAAAAGTAGGCAGAAACAGAGGGGAAAGAAAACAATGGCAAATACTACACAACCAGAAAGCAATCCATAAGATGGTATAAGTAAATCCCTAAATATAAATAATTACTCTAAATGGGTTGAGTTCACCAACCAAAAGGGACAAAATTGTCCGGATGAATAAAAAAGCAAAACTCAACTATATGGTGCCTATAAGAGACTCGCTTCAGCTTTAAGGACACACATAGGGACACGCATTCCCTTGGTTACTATCATCAAAGGCTTCCCGGGTGAATATTGTTAAAGCTTCTATACAAGGAGTGATATTTTTTATTCCAACTGAAGGAATAAATTTTGTGGCCAAATAATAATACTATTGGAGAACTGATTGAACCCAGCATGCCCACATTAAAGGCAGACTGATAGCGGCTGCTTTCAGGGTACCTGTAGGTAACATTGAGCCTAAAGGAAACCTACTGTACACCTTCCTAACCAACCCGGGGAGATCCAAGGCCAAAACTTTGTTCCATACACCTACTGGATCCAGTTAGGAGCTATCCAATATATTTCCCAGCCAGTGAAAAACACACTTCAGAACCTGAAACATACATACACCCAAAGGCTATCAAACATTAGACAGGATTCATCAGGGGTTTTAATAAATTTACAGATGTGGATCCAACAGCATCATCCTGCCACTTGCAGTATGAAGTCAGGAGGATGCTTTTGAAATCGATGATAATGGCCTGATCCATTCTTTTGGACTGCCACACTTGTATCTACTGGATGCTACACCATGTTGCATTGATCCCTTTGCTTACTGATGAGAATTGGGAGTGTTCTCAGTTTTTCCCATCACCAATGCCACTGTGCATGTGTTTTTATACACTACAAGTACCAGGCAGTGGACTTCTGGAACACAGAAAAAAAAATGGCTTTGTTATTTTTTCAACATTTAAGACCTTTGGCTCAAAGCAAGGACTCTGGAGTCATATTGCTTGGTTTCAATTCTGCCAGTGATCTGCACGGGCCAAATGCCCTTGGACCAGTGGCTGAACCTCTCAGAACCTGTTTCCTCACCTGTAAGAGGCTGGTAATCATTGGTACTGTAGTCCTAGGAGTGTCACAAGGAAGCATTACTATTTATGTACAGCACTTAGAAGAGTGCCAGGCCCAGGGTCCCTGCTGTACAAGTTGCTTTTCATGGATTCTGCCAAATTACCTCCCAAATGGATCTCTTGCACCACTGTCACAGGGCTTTTAACCTAACCTCTCCCATTCCCAGAATGGTTAAGCTTTTGGAAGCTTGTCGTCCTAGAGTGTAAAACCCAATTTGTAGTTTTAGTTCACATCTCCAAGATCAGCAGTGGTGAGCATCTTTGTGGGTGTAACTGGACACTGAGACTCTCTCTTCTTTCAATTGCCTCAGAGTGGGGAAAGAAGCTGAGGAAGTGAGGTCAACCCCAGTCTGTCCCCCAAATCCTCCTGCCAAGAGCGTCTGATGGAGGAGTTGAGGCAGAGATCTTACAGAACAAAAATATTACCCCTTTGCCCTCTGGCCACATAGAGAGAAGTATGCCGGACCACTGATCACTGACTGCGGGATTCCTCTGCCCATTCTCCCATTGGGTCATAAGGCCTGTGGTGGAAGGGAGGCTGGCAAATGTTTTCAGCACATTCTAGGTGCCCAGCGCCTCCATCCTGATGTTTCATCCTCACCTTCCAGGAGACCAGTGCCCTCAGTACCTTCCTGCTTCCCGCTCTACCCACTTTGTACAGAGTCAGGGCTCAGAGCTGTGACTCTAATCGGAAAGGGAATGCAAGACAGCAGGAGGTGGGACAAGACGCTTGAAAGAGTTACTCGCACCATCACCTTCACTCGCCAACTAGCGGACTGGCTTGTTGGACCTTGGCTTGGCAGCAAACCAGAGAAAGCCCTCGAACCCATTGGTTACGCCTCGAGGGGCGGGGCCAACAAGTCGTACCCTGGTTGGAGGGAACCGGACCAATGACGAGGCTGCAGCACGGGTGTCCCAGGCACGCTGACAGCCTGGCACCACTTGCAGCAGTCTTGTGTGTGGGATACCTATGCTGCTTGACCGCTTGCTCAAGATGCTGCCACCCTCACCTGCCCTGACTGCCACCACCACCACCACCGTAACCTGGTTGATGAATCGTTGCCAGCCCAGGTCCAGGGGCCACCCAGATCATGACATGAGCTCCCCAGATGATGAGGTGTCTTTTTAGGGAGTGGGTTTCTGCCCAGAGAGCAGGGAGCCGACCCCCGCCCCTCAGGCCAGCTCTACACCCTGGGGGAACCTGGACCAGGCCCCGAATTGAGGGCACCACAAAGTGATGAGTGTGAGGATGGGGATGGGTACCCAAACCCTGAGGGCTTCAAGTCAGAGCGGGAGGTGCTGGAAGCTAGAGAGCCGGTGCTGTGGGGCCACGAAGGCCAACCTGGCTCCCTGGCCACCGTCAAGGGTGATGGCCCTGCAACTGGCTGACGAGTCTGGTGGCAGCCATCCTGCAGCAGCTGAGTGACCTGGACATAGTGGGCATCCGCACATACCTGTCCCCAGAAAGCTATGCGATCACTGAAGTGCCCATCTTGTGGGCTGACCTCAAGGGAGGTCCCAGCAATTTATGCGTGGCTGCTGAGAGCTGTGGGGAAGGGGCGCCGGTTGCGGCCTTCCCTCTCCAGGTGGCTGAGCCCAATGTGGGCCGGGCCTGGGGGACCCTAAGGGAGGCACTAAGAGTAGGTTGATCGTGGCTGATCACCAGTGCTCCCAACTCCACGTGGAAGGCCTGTATGGGCTGCTGTCTGACCTCGAGTCTTCTGATGAGTTCAGTGAGGTAGACCTGATGAGGGTGAACATTTATCCCAAAAAAGGAGGCCAGGTCAAGCTCAACAGCCTCGAGGATTCCAAGGACGCACCCAGACATTCGAATGTCCAAGGCGGGGAGAACCCCTTAACATGCCAGGCACTTTCCTGTCCTCGGCTCTGCAAGGATTCACTTCAGTGTGGAAAGGCAGGACAGGCAGGGCAATGGAGATTTGGACATCTCTCCCCCTAAGAAAATGCAGAGCGTGTTCTGGAGGAAGGGGGGTATCCAGCCCACCTACCCGGGAGTACCAGTAGCATCAGCTACTGCAGCTGCTGCTACAGGTAGCCGCCGTGGGCCACTCCTAGGAGGAAGGGGGCCAGGAGAAGAAATCCCTCGAGGGAGTCTCCAAACTTGCCCTGGGGAGAACCTTCCTTCCTGGAGGCAGCGAATCTTGGCTACTCCACTGGAACCGCCACCTTGCCCCCAATCTCCGGGATTCCGCTGCTTGGGAGCTCCAAGAGGTATACCTTGGTCCCTTGCGGAGCCAAAGAGTCCAAGCACACCAGCACTGGGAAGAAATCTGAGGCCAGGCAGGCGCGAGAGGCGGTGATGGCAATGGCTGTGATGGGAGAAGACAAAAACCCCAATAGAGAGCCAGTCCCAAAGGGCCAAATGAGTAGGCCAGGCCCCTCCTCACTGCATACTCTTCCCCCTCCCACCTTCCCCAGGACACACTTCTTTACCTGTACTCCCTCTGTCCATCCTTCAAGGGTCATCGTTGGGAGCCCCTCAGTCAGTGGGTCATTAGGATGCCAGATTGGGGTACTTTTACAAGGGACAATCATTAAGATAGCACTTTGGGTGTGCTGAGCTTGGTCCTCCACCCTTGACCTGTTCCCAGCCTACTCCGTGAGGCTGGGGCTGGAGGGGGAGGGAGGGCTGGTAGCCAAATTAGGTCAAGGGGACCCCTTAAAAGCTTCACAGAGTTTCGATATTTAGTCACATCACTCCTGAATCCTGTTTCCTCGCTGTTCCGCAAACCTTTGCAGGGGGCCCAGGATTTCTCAGTGCCACACTGTTGTCCTCAGCTCAGCTCTGCCTGCTGGCCTGGGGCTGACTGATGGAGAAAGTGCTAAAGAGATTAACATTGCAATTTTCTTCCCAAATCCCTGCCTCAGCCTGGTCCCAAATCACAGGTTCTCACACACACAGAGACATAGACATACAAATGCACTGGTATACACACACACACACACACACGCACGCACACACACACACACATACACACACCCTCTTAGTCAGATTGGTGATAAAACTTTAACTGCCCATTCGCGGACATGGCCATCTCATCCGTGGGTGCACCGTGGAGAACCCAGCAGTGCCGACCTCAACATCACAGGCCCCTAGGATCCAGGAAACTCAGAGCCCTTGGCTGTGAACCAGAAAGAAGTCATGCCCAGAGGGCCTGGCCCTCATGTGAGTGTCCTGGGTTTTGATATGGGGGAAGGGGACCAGGGGTGAGGGCAGAAACCTCTCTCTCTCTCTATCCCTGTATGTTGAGGGCTCAGCCTTGTTCTCAGGCCGCTTCTTCCATGGGAAATAGGGTGTCAACAGCCCTGGCCCCATCATCCTCTGTGTGGGATTTGTTCGGCAGGGTTGATTGGTGGCAGTGCCCCAACAGCTACTCCGGCTGTAGACCTGCAGCATAAAAGCCTTTTTCTGTGAAGTGCTGTTCACCCACCTTGCTCTCCCAGGTGCTGGCTGTGGCTGCCGCTCTGAGAAGCTCAAACCCAGAACCTCAGTCATTGGGGACCATCATGGTGAAAATGCTGCCCCTGGGGAACAGGGGAGGCAGGCCCAGAGAGGTTTGGGCTGCCAAGCTGTGCAAGGGAGGATTGTTGCCAGCAGATCAAGGTGCTGCCTCACCTCACGTTAGACCCTGCTTGGCCCTTTCCACCTCACTGGGAGCCTGGGAAGCTGGATTGTGTGTCCTTTCCCTTTCAGGTGAACAGAAACAAACTGACCATCCCCCAAGACCGAAAAGGCAGCAGCAGCCACCGGTACCCAGGCTGTCCTCGGGCAATACTTCCTCTTGCTCCTGAAATGCATGCTGAAACCCCATGGTGGAATCTGGATCCAAGATCAACTGACGTGTGGGGCCCCCCCTCCCTTGTCCCCATCCCACATCCCCATGTGGGAGCCCACCTCCTTTCCACTGAGGAAGTCTTTCCCTTGCTAGTCTAGACAACTGGCTTTGGGATGGAGGGCCCGGGGGAGAGGAGAAGGTGGAGGAGAGGGGAGGTGGGTGTATACTAACCATTGCTCTTCCTCCTGTGTCTGCTGGCCTCGTGTCTGGTGCTACAGAGAGAAATAGACGACCTTAAGGAGCAACTTGGTATGAGGAACCAGGGACAGAGAGCAGCGGGTTCTTAGTGCAGAAGCAAGGTGGGCACTTTGGGTGGGGTGGGCTGCAGGTGCAGGGGGCCTCACACAAATCAGCATTCCTGTGGGGAGAACCAAGCAAGCCTGCCCCTGGAGCCTGCTGTTCAGCTGGGTGTGCGGATAAGTAGCAAAGTACTGTGTGCACTGTGTGCACACTGCCAGCCAGACAAGCCCTAGAGAACTCCTTTTGATAGTACTTGTAGAGATGCCTTGCTGAACCTTCTCTAACTGCTGCTTTGTGTGGCCTCTGAGGTTCTTGTTGGATTGGTTATTTGCTAGACAATTTTTTAGTTTGAGAGCTGCAGACACATTTTGGTTCCTTTTATGAAACGGCTCCACATTTAACTCAGGAGATGGAGAGCTCTTTGCATCGGGGTTGGGGGGGGGTGGGTTTCAGGTTGCAGGGCTAGGTGGTTTCCACAGAGACAGGGGGACAGACTTCTATATCCCTCTGTCTGGTGCGCCTGCTTATGCCTCTCCCTGTTGCAGCCTCCATGCAGCTCCTGGCTGACAAGTTCCAAATGCTTTGAAGTGAGTGTTATACACTTCATACCCCTTCCCACAGTCCTGGCTGTTGAGCAGGGCTGTGGGCTGGCCCTGGCTTGAGGCTATTCCCTGACAGCTGTTTCACAGTTTGAGCCCAGCATCTTCCTGCAAGAGGAGCAGATATTACCTCCGGGGCTGGCGGGCTGTGGCTAAATGTTGCCTCCTGTTCTGTCTCCACCACAGCATCCTCTGCCCCTTGTTTTGCCCCCTCTCTGCCCCAGTCTAACAGCAGTTTTTGATTAAAGGACTTCTCGTGTTCTGTGTTCTCTCCTTTCTCTGGGGGATAAGGGTTGGGAGAGTGGGGTGAGGTCTGGTGGGAAGCTGCTCCATATCAGAGCGTTTTCCAGAACAGTACCTCTGGAATCTGTGGTGGGGACTCTGGGTCAGCCTCTGCTACCATCCAGGCCATCAGGCCAGTGGAGCGCCCCTGGTCTGTGTTCTGTGTGGGCTCTGTCTAGCCACATTGGCATGTTCTCCCTTTCCCCTGAAGGCCCTCTTCTAGTTCTCTAAACACCCTTCTCTGGGGTTTGGCGGTTCCCATCCATCACTGCCAGTCTGCCTCTGTGTCAGAAGGAACTCATGACCTCCTTACAGAGCTTCAATCATTCACCCTCCCCTCACTGAACTCATTGTCCATCTTACCCTGACTACTCTGCTTTCCTGTGAGCACCCTCGAACCCTCCCCTGGCTTGCCATTGGTGACCTTGCCTGCACGTGTAGTTCAGCAGGTGGTAACAGGCACAGGTGTGCTCATCTTCCCCCTTCCCAGGCCCCGTCCTTTCAGTGGAGTCCCTACTGCCCCTAAGCCCAGCTGGTGCCACCTTGCTCGCTGGAAGCTGCACACTGTCCTCCTGTCCTATTTAGCCCTCACCCCTGAGACTCAGGCACCAGTAATTCTGCTTCTTCTTCCTTGGATTCTTTAAAGGGCTTGAGGATGAAGCCTGGACCCAGTGAGATGGACAGCAGGAGGGAAGGTACAGGGAATACAGGCGAAATACTAGTCTCCAGGCAGGGGGTCAGGAGAGGCATCTGTTTGGTGCCAACCCAAGGCAGAGTGCACCCTGGCAGCTAGAGATGGATGGTGCAGTCTTTTGAGTTTTCACATCCTTCCTGCCCTAGCCAGCTGATCACCCTTGCCTCCAGCCTGAGCCTCTGTATACCATTGAGTGCAAATGGGCCCATCATGCTCTATGGCAAGTGTGGTTAGTAGGTCTCTGTTCTTGCAAGGTCCCCGTCAAATACTGTTCCACCAGACCCATGACACAGATCTTCCAACAAATGATATTTCCCAGAGTATCCCGGCTCAGTATCCCAGACTACCCCTTTAGGGCACATGACAAAGAGCCTGAACTCCATATTCAACTTCACCCTCACTGGAGTTTGGGGAGCACTTCCTTTCCCTCAGCCAGCACTCCAGGACTGTGCCAGCCTGAGAATCAGAGGGACATATCTGTGTTCGAGTGATGTGACTTCTGCCTGACACCCTTCCTGAAAGACCAGGGTTTTATTACAGAAAAGGGGGTATGATGGTAAGTAGCACATTCAAAGTTGGTACCGGGGCATCTCTCTGTGTGAATAAAAGTTTTCAGGGATAATGCCCTTGAGGCAGAAAGATGTGATTCGGGGAGTAATGGAAGTAGAGACTGCTCCAGATTCTGTAAGGCACTGAGTGAGCCTAAGCAAAGGTTGGATCCCCATTATTCAAGGGGTGTTGTCACATTCCCAAAATGTAGGAGGGTGATGATGCAGGAGGCACCAAACCTCAGGACTCTCAAAGTGCTGGAGTCACTGGAGGAGGCTCTGGATCCTACCTTGCCATTCTATGATATCTGCCAACTGCTGAGGGTGTGGATGAATGAAAATGGGAAGGGTGGCTCTGGAGAGTACCAGGGATACTGCTGCTCATCTTAGAAACAGGAGACCGCCCAACATGAGTTACCTGAGGCAGGGGCAAGGTGGGTGCCATGAGGAAGTGAAGTTAGGAGTGACTGCACTTGGACAATGGGGTGCACTTCCCCCATATTCTCACATTGACTCCCTTCCGGGGTTCTTGGCATGAGGTCAGGTGGACAGACCACGTGTGGGTTGGGACAGTCACAGACTCAGGGTCAGAGTAGAACATTGGTGGAACTTCCTCCTGCCACTCAGACTCCTCCCTGGACAAGGTGGTCTTGATCATTTAATAATACAACTCTGACCCTGACCGTGATCCAGTGGTTAATTCCTGGCAATGTAGAACATCTCGCGGTTGTCTGAGTGAGTAAATTTGGCAGAGGCCTTCCAGCTGAGGTTTCTGCCCACCGAGACATGTAGGTAAGCTGTGCCCGGGGAGAAGTCAAGCACCACCCTTAGGCAGAGAGGGACACAAGGCTGTGGTCACCAGCGTGAGGAAGTGGAGAAGCTCATGGAAGGGGAGGTGGGAGGGTGTGAACACAACCCTTTGTTCACTTTTTACCAGGCTCTCTTCCCTCCTCTGAGCACACAGTTCAGACCAGCTACCTCACTATAAACATATACATCACAGGCCTTGCCTCAGCCCTAAGCCTTCCACTTCCAGTGGGAAATCTGTGGCAGGGCCCAAGGCATAGGTTAAAGAAATACATCCGGGTCCCAGGGGTAGGAGGAAGGCCGAAGCCTGGCCTCATTCATCGCACCTCTGTTGCCTTTCTGCCTCATGCCTTTCCCTTCTCCAGCCTGGGAGACAGTGGCAGCTGCCTTGGAGAGCCCTAGGCCCCATCCTGCCTGGTTCCGCTGCCTGTCCAACTCCTGGGAAGTTGTTCCCTCCCCATCACATCCCCACCTCACCAGCACCAGCCCCAGGTCTACCGCTCTCTCTGGACTCTTGAGCGAGACTGGCACAAGCAGAGAAGGTAGAGTAGATGAGCCCTGAAGAGGGCGCTGGCTGTGATGGGCACAGTAATCATGCCCAAAGATGTCCAAGTCCTAATCCCAGCAGTTGGCTTATATGTTCCTTTGCATGATAGCAGTGGGTTAGCTTGCAGATGCAATAAAGGCTGCTACTCAGCTGACTTTAAGTGAGGAGACTCTCACCTGCAATTGGCAGGTCCGGCCGGGCACTTTGGGGCTGCCGGGGTTGCCATTGGACTGTCCCTGTGTGACCCAGGGAGCAGCGTCTGAATGACTAGTGTGCTTGTTGTACCCGTGCTTGTGCAATGCTGACGTCCTGGTAAGTACCTCTCAGACGCAGATACTTTTACAAAGAAGATGCACTTTGTTTTAAAAGACTTACCATTTCTATTTCATAAAATAACCCATGCAAACATAGAAGAGAAATTCCATTGAATTAAATATGAGTTAAACAGACAATACATATACACATTATAGAGAAGGTAAGCCCTCAATCTGACAAATACGTAGGTAACAATCAACCCATGTCACTATACCCAGGTTACATAAGGTACATTGCACATTCAAGAGCCACCTATATATCCTTTTCCCTGAAGGAATCCTCATGGATAAGTCTGCCTACTGCCTAATTTCATTTTCTTTACATCCTTGAGGAGGCTGAACTATAGGGAGATAAGACAGATTGGGGTTGCCAGCATCTGGATATTGAGATAAGGGGTTAAACAACAGAAAAGCATGGAGCAATTTTGCAGGTGATGAAAACGTTGTGTTTCAAGTGAAGGTGTTTCCATGAGAGGATGTGTTTATACAGGCTCAGAGACCTTGTGAGTAAACTGTATTATTGACATACAAATACCCTTTTTCAACAACACAAGAGACGACTTTACACATGGTCTCACCAAATGGTCGATACCGAAATCAAATTGATTACATTCTTTGCAGCTGAAGATTAAGAATTTATTTATAGTCAGAAAAAACAAGACCTGGAGTTGACTGTGGCTCAGATCATCAGATTCTCATGGCAAAATTCAGGCTTAACCTAAAGAAAGTGGTGAAAACCTCTAGACCAGCCTGGTATGACTTAGATCAAATCCACTATGATAATGGGGCAGAGGTAACAAATAGATTCAAGGGATTAGAATTTGTAAACGATCTGTTTGAAGAACTATGGACCAAAGTCTGGAATACTGTAAAGAATCTGAGAAGAAATGGATATGTGTAGATGTATAACTGAATCGCTGTGCTGTACACCTGAACCTAACACAACATTGTAAATCAACTATACTCTAATTAAAAATAAAATTAAATTAAAAGAAATATTTTTAAAAGTATATTATGAATACATATTGACACTACTTATTTTTTTTTTCTAAACATGATTTTCTCCCACAAACCTTATTCCTGATAAGGAATGTTTTGTCACCTTCAATTTAACCAAGTTTGTATTCCCAACACTCTATCCCCTGTAACCAAAACGGAGTATGCAGGGCGATTGACTGTACGAAGCTGTTGTTTCAACTTCTAGTGTTAATCAGTGCTGCACTGTCCACCGTATTCTTTAAGGTCTTGGGAGTGACTCTCGATCTTACAACCCAGCACCCAGCACTTAATCCGAATAAGCCCAGACATCACTGTTACTGGCAACCCAGATCTCTGACTTGATAATTCAGAGGAACGTATTTCAACACATACTGATGTCTCTAGGATGTGACTGGATCACACACAACACAGCCCTACGGGAACAAGCAGGGCCCTTCACCGAGGTTCCAAGAAACAGTTCACGTTCAAGGATGTGGCCATAGAATTCACTCAGGAGGAGTGGGAATGCCTGGACCCTGCTCAGAGGGCCTTGTACAAGGATGTGATGTGGGAGGCTTATAGGAACCTGGTCTCTGTGGAGATCTCTCATATACATGTGATCAAGAAATTACAACTGAAAGCAGACACTGATAGAAGTCAAGTATTCCAAAAAGTGAAATTGCCTAGATATGGAAGAAATGAAAAGAGACATTGTTACCTCAAAATCATTAAGGAAAATATATATAACTTTGCGTCTCACCAGAAAAATGAGGTAAGAAGTTATAAAGGAATGTTTATGGGCTTCCCTGTGGTTCAGCTGTTAAAGAGTCCACCTGCAATGCAGGAGACCTGGGTTCGGTCCCTGGGTTGGGAAGATCCACTGAAGAAGGGAAGTGCTACCCACTCCAGTATTCTGGCCTGGAGAATCCCATGGACTGTATAGTCCATGGGGTGGCAAAAAGCTGGACACGACTGAGCGACTTTCACTCACTGTATTCCTGTGAAGAATCTATTCATGGCATATTATGTATTTTCCTTTTTCATATCCTGTAGGATTCAGTTTGCTGATATTCTTTTTCTGGTTCTTGCTTCTATGCCCTGAGCATTAAATTTTGATGAAGTCCAGTTTATCAAGCCTTTTTTTTTTTTTATGAATCATGTTTCTGGTGGTGTATCTAAGAAATTATTGCCTAACTCATGCTTACAAAGATTTTTCTCCTATGATTTCTTTTAACAGACTTATAGTTTTAGGTTTTACATTTGAGTCTCTGATTCATTTGGCATCAAGTTTTGTGTGTGGTATGAAGCAAGGGTCTACGTTTGTGTTTTTCCACGATGATATCCAGTTGTAATAACACCACATGTTGAAAAGACTATCCTTTCCTCATTGAATTGAAAATTATTGACCATAAATATAAGGATTTATTTCTGAACTCTCAATTCTGTTCCAGTGATCTATTCCTATGCTAGTATCACACCAACTTGATTATCTGTATTTTTATAGTAAGTTTTAAAATCAGAAAGTGGATGTCTTCCAGTTTATTCTCCTTTAAGATAGTTTTGGATGTTTTGGTTTTTTTTTTTTTTTTTTTTGCATTTCCATATGAATTTTTGGATCAGCCTGTGAATTTCTACAGAGAAAGCCTGTTAGACTTCCAATACAGATTGCATTGACTCTATATATCAATTTGGGGAGAATATTGAGCCTAAATATTGAGTCTTACAATCATGAACTTTCTATTTACTTAGATCATCTTTAATTTCCTTCAGCAAACATCAATTTGTGTTTCTCAATGCTTAAGTATTACATTTGGTTTATTAAATATATGCATAAGCATTTTATTCTTTTTGATGCTATAGTAACTAGAATTAAATGTTTCTTACATTTTTGGACTTTTTGTTGTAGGTATAGAGCAACATGTGTGTCAGTCACTCAGTCGGGTCCAGCTCTCTGTCCATCGAATTCTCCAGGCAAGAATACTGGAGTGGGTTGCCATTCCCTTCTTCAAGGGATCTTCCTGACCCAGGGATCGAACCTGGGTCCCCTACATTGCAGGCAGATTCTTTACCATCTGAGCCACCAGGAAAGCCCTGTATATAGCAATAAGATTTATTTTATGTATTAATCTTACATTCTGCAACCTGTTGAACCTGTTTATTAGTTCTACCATTAGATCCATTCTTGTGGATTCCTTAGGATTTTCTGCATGATATCAAATCATCTGAGAATAAAAAAAAATTATTCTTCCCTTTCCTATCTGGATGACTTTTAGTCCTTCTTCTTCCCTGTTTGAACTGGCTGAAAATTCCAGTGCAATGATGATTAAAAGTAGTGAGCATGTCTTTGTTGCTAACCTTTAGGGAAAAGTATGCAGTCTTTCACCACTAAATATGATGTTAGCTGTAGGTTTTTCATAGATATTCTTTATCATGTGGAAGAAGTTTCTTTCTATTCCTAGTTTTTGTTGTTTTCACCATGGGAGGTGGTAGGATTTTTGTCAAATACTGTTTATGTGTCAGTTAATATGATCAACTTTCTTCTTTTAATGTAGTATATTATATAAATTAATTTTTAGATGTTAAATCAACCTTGAATTTCTAGAATTAATCCCACTTGGTTATGATTATAATCCATTTTATATGTTTATGAATTCAGTTTGTTAATATTTTCTTGAGGATTATTTCATATTTATTCACAAGAAAGGTTGATATGCAATATTCTTTATTTTGGATGACTTGCGTGTCTACAACATCAGGGTAATTGTGCTCGTCTTAGCCAATCATTAGCGATACTATTGGCTAGAAATACCTGGACTCCAAGGTGAGCCCCCACAGATATTTCCCCTTTCAGAATCAATGTCTGGCTACAGTCCACAGGGACGCAAAGAGTCAGACACGATTGAATGACTGAGCATGCATGCACGTTGTGGTTGAACTAGCCTTCATGGTTCTTATTATAATTGTAAAATGCTTTTCAGCATTAACCATCAGAAAACTTTTAAAGGACAAAGTTTATTACTCACAAGCCCTGGGGGGTATGTGGCATGCCTAGGACCACACCGAAAGGTAATGAGTGGAGAAAGAGAGCTGGGGCCTGGGGTTATATTTTTATTGGGGTCAAGAATAGGGGACTTAGTGTTTCTCAGATTTACTCTTTATTAATGAATTTTAAAACATAAGAATGGGAATTAAAGGACAAGAAAGGAAGAACAAGCAGCCAAAAGTTCAGTTATCCAAGTCAATTGAAGATCTCTAAAACAAAAAACAAAGGAAACTTCAGGGATATGGTAACCTGGCTCTTTACCTAGTCGTGTAACTGGCAATTTATTGTTGCTGTTGTTTTTGATATAGCTGTCTTTCAAGTGGTGCCTCAGCAATCAAAAGCTTAACATCAGGCAATTGCATTACAATTAAAAAAAAACTGCCACAAGCACACATTACAGTAATATTGTCCTACTGGGGCTCATTTGAAAGTACCTATTCCTCCTCTATTTTCTGGAAGAGTTTTTCAGTTCAGTTGTTCAGTCATGTCTGACACTTTGCAACCCCATGGACTGAAGCAGGGCAGTCTTACCTGTCCATCACCAACTCCTGGAGCTTTCTCAGACTCATGTCCATTGAGTTGGTGATGCCATCCAACCATCTTATCCTCTGCTGTTGGAAGAGTTTTTGGATTGTTGCTATTATTTTCATCTGAAATGTTTGATGTTTAATAGTGATGTCATCTGATGACAGGAGCATCATTGTGGGAAAATTTTTAATTATTAATTTGACTTATTTTCTATCTTTTATTCAGTCTGTTTTGAAGTCACACCTTTCTACAAATTTTTTCATTGCATGCATGTGTCTGATTTGTTGGTATAAATTTTTAATACTATTTTCTTATAATTCTGAAAATTCACATATACTCAGTGGTGATGTCTCTCCTTTCAGTCCTGACTTTAATTACTTAGGAATCCTTTTTTTTCTTGGTCAGACTGCCTAAGGTTTGTGATTTGTTATCTTTTTAAAACACCAACTTTTGGTTTCATTGTGTTGTCCAAAAGATTAATCAATAGTCAAAGTAAGAAAGAAATAAAGAATTTAACAGAGCCAACCTAAAGGATTATAACTTGGCAGACAGTGTTTCAGAAAACTCTGAGGACTATACCACCCATTTAAGGCAAAACAGTTATATAAGTTTTTGAGACAAACTAGTATAGTGATACCTTACATAGTTCCAAGTATGAGAATAGTGGGTACTAATGACCTATTACAGGATTGAGAAAGGAAAGCAGTCTTCTTGGAGATTACATTGATTGTGCCAAGAGAATTTCCTTTTGTTGAGTGTGTAGGCACTTCTGTATCTTCTAAGGGGATCTAGCCAATGTATAATATGGGTGCACAAATCACACTAAAGTGGAGGGTGAAGTGGCTCAAATGGGCAGAGAAATTTTATGTTTAAAAGTCTTCTGTCCTAACTTAAAAATAATTTTATTTCATCAATTGCCCTTCTGATCATTAACCTTTCAATAGAAAGCATTAGGTGATCGAGTATTTGGTCCCTTGATTCTAGGGTGGTTTTTTTACCTGCCCGGGTCCATCATTTCCCTCCCTCCTGAATCCTAACACCTGGAATCCTTCTTTCATTTTAGGAAGTGGTAAAGAATTTGCCGGCACTGCATGAGATGTGGGTTCTATCCCTGAGTTAGGAAGATCTCCTGGAAAAGGAAATGGCAACCCACTCCAGTATTCTTGCTGGGAAAATCCCATGGATATTGGAGCCTGGTGGGCTACAGTCCATGGGGTCTCAGAAAGGCAGACATGATTTAGTGAATAAACCAACAACACCAATAGTAAGGTAACTGGCAGACAATAAATGTCAACTCCAAGTTGTCCAATAGGACCTACCCCAATTTTACCTTGTGTGTGTGTTGTACATGTGAATTATTTTAAAGAGAACTACAGACATAATCAATAATTTCAAGTTGTTTGTTGTTGTTCTTAGTTGTTGTTTAGTTGCTAAGTCATGTCCAACACTTTGAGACACCATGAACTAAGGGCACCAGCCTTTTCTGTCCATGGGATTTTCCAGGCAAGAATACCAGACTGAGTTGTCATTTCCTTCTCCAGGATATCTTCCAGACCCAGTAACTGAACCCAAGTATCCTGCATTGGCAGGCTATCTATTTACCACTGAGCCAACAGGGAAGTACTACAAGTTGTTTAGATATCCTTACCTTACTAGGAGCAGGTGATACACAGTGCAAAAAACAAGACGCTATCACTTTGTAAGATACACAAACTGTAATCAAAGTTGCCAATAGGAGGAACAATATCGTTAGTAAAGATTTAAACAAGTACTCTCTTGAACCAACCATTTTCCTCGCATTTCCCTTAAACTGGGAAGAGGATCATTCAGAGTGGAAATTTAACTTTTCATATACATCATAAAGGGGGTTACATTAGAAGACTCATCAGGTATAAAAATACAGCGTTCACTATGTATTATAGTACAAGGTCCCCCTTGGGAAGCTGTTGGAATATTGAGGGCCATGCATTCTGCAGGACGGCTTTTCTCATCATGGAAATTTCTGAATTGAGCAAACTAATGGCTTGGTTACTATCATTAAAGGCTTCCTGGGTGAATTTTCTTAAAGCTTCTATATGAATTTTGTTAAAGCTTCTATATGGAATATCTTCTATCCCAGCTGAAGGAAAAAGTATTGTGGCCAAATAATCATACCATTGGAGAACTGATTGAACCCAGCATGCCCTCATTGAAGGCAGACTGACAGCGGCTGCTTTCAGGGTACCTGTAGGCAACATTGAGCCTAAAAGAAACCTACTGTACACCTTCTTAACCAACCCGGGGAGATCCAAGGCCAAAACTTTGTTCCATACACCTACTGGATCCAGTTAGGAGCTATCCAATATATTTCCCAGCTGGTGAAAAACACACTTCAGAATCTGAAACATACATACACCCAAAGACTATGAAACATTAGATAGGATTCATCAGGGGTTTTAATAAATTTACAAACGTGTATCCAACAGCATCATCCTGCAACTTGCAGTATGAAGTCAGGAGGATGCTTTTGAAATCGATGATAATGGCCTGATCCATTCTTTTGGACTGCCACACTTGTATCTACTGGATGCTACACCATGTTGCGTTGATCCCTTTGCTTACTGATGAGAATTGGGAGTGTTCTCAGTTTTTCCCATCACCAATGCCACTGTGCATGTGTTTTTGTACACCACAAGTACCAGGGTGTCTCCGGAAGATGTACCTGGCAGCAGACTTCCTGGAACAGAGGAAAAATCGCTTTATTATTTTTGTTCAAGATTTGAGACCTTTGGCTCAAAGCAAGGACTCTGGAGTCATATTGCTTGGTTTCAATTCTGCCAGTGATCTGCACGGGCCAAATGCCCTTGGGCCAGTGGCTGAACCTCTCAGAACCTGTTTCCTCACCTGTAAGAGGCTTTTACTCATTGGTACTATAGTCCTAGGAGTGTCACAAGGAAGCATTACTATTTATGTACAGCACTTAGAAGAGTGCCAGGCCCAGGGTCCCTGCTGTATAAGTTGCTTTTCATAGATTTTCCCAAATTACCTCCCAAATAGATCTCTGTGCAAGACGGTGGTGCACAGTCACAGGGGTTTGCTTCTAACGTCTCCCACACTCAGAATGGTTAAGCTCTTGGAAGCCTGCAGTCCTAGAGTGTGAAACCCGATTCATGGTTTTAGTTTACATCTGCAGGATCAGCGGTGGTGAGTATCTTTGCAGGTGTAACTGGACACTGAGACTCTATTCTTTGAATTGCCTCAGAGTGAGGAAAGAGCTGAGGGAGTGAGGTCAACCTCAGTCTGTCCCCCAAATCTGCCTGCCAAGAACGTTTGATGGAAGCAGATGAGGCAGATTGCTTGCAGAACAAAAATAGGATCCCTTTGCCCTCTGGCCACGTATGGAGAAGTACGCCGACCACTGATCACCGACTGTGGGATTCCTCAGCCCATTCTCTCATTGGGTCGAAAGGCCTGTGGTGGAAGGGAGGCTGGCAGTTGCTTTCAGCACGTTCTAACTGCTCAGCGTCTCCATTCTGACGTTTCATCCTCATCTCCCAGGAGACTAGGGCCCTCAGGACCCTCCTGCTTCCCACTCCACCCACTTTGTACAGAGTCAGGGCTCAGAGCTGTGACTCTAATCAGAAAGGGAAGGCAGGACAGGAGGAGGTGGGACGAGAGGCTTGACAGAGGTGCTCATCCCACCATCACCTTCACCCGCCAACTCATCAACTGCCCTGATGACCCTTGGGCTTGGCGGCAAACAGGAGGAGGCCTTTGGCCCATTGGTTACTCCTCGAGGGGGCAGGCAAACAAGGCGCGCGCTGGTTGGTGGGAACCAGACCAATAAGGAGGCCATGGCGCCGGCGTCCCAGGCTTGCTGAAAGCCTGGCGCCGTTGGCCACAATCTTGTGCGTGCGGTGCTTGTGGTGCTTGACCGCTCGCTCCAGACGCTGCTGGCCTCACCTTCCGTGACGGCCTCCACCACTGCCACCGCAACTCGGTTGATAAATCACCTCCAGCCCAGGTCCGGGGGCCACCCATATTCCCCAGATGATGAGCTGTCAGTTTGGGGAGCGGGTTTCGGCCCAGAGGACAGGGAGCGGACCTGCGTCCCTCAGGCCGGCTCCACAGCCCCGCAGGGACCTGGACTGGGCTCCGAGGTGAGGACACCGTGAGAGTGGAGATGGGTACCCAAACTCAGGGATTCAACTCAGAGCGGGAGGTGCTGGAAGCGGGGTGGGGGCGGGGGTGGGGGGGGCGGTGCTGTGGGGCTGCGAAGACCAGCTTGGCTCCCTGGCCGACGACAAAGGGGATGCCCTGCAGCTGGCTGACGAGTCAGTGGCGGCCATCCTGCGGCAACTGAGCGACCTGGACGTACTGGGCTTCAGCAGATACCTGTCCCTGGAAAGCTATGCGATCACTGATGAGACCTCCTTGTGGGCCGACCTCGAGGCGGGTCCCAGCGGTCGAGGCATGGTCCCCTAGAGTTGTGGGGCAGCGGTGCTGGCTGCGGCTGGCCCTCTCCAGGTCGGTGGGGCCGAGGCGGGCCGGGCCTGGGGGAACCCTAAGAGAGGCGCTAAGAGTACATTGAACGTGGCTGCGGATCACCAGCGGCCGCCCTCGGAAGGCCCGTTTGGGCTGCTGTCTGACTCCGAGTCCTCTGATGAGTTCATTGAGAGAGAGCTGATGAGGGTGAGCATTTATCCCAAAGAAGGAGGCCAGGCCAAGCTCAACAGCCTCAAGGGTCCCAGGAACACGCCCAAACACTCGACTGTCTGGGGCAGGGAGAATCTCCTTCACTTGCCAGGGCCGTTCCTGTCCTCCGCTCTGCGAGGATTCACTTCGGTTGTGAAAAGGCAGGACAGGCAGGGCAATGCAGAGCTAAATGAACATCTCTCCACCTAAGAAAATGCAGAGCGAGCTCTGGGGGAAGGATGGCCGCCCGCACAGCTATCAGGGAGTACCAGTAGTGGCAGCTACTGCAGCTGCCACTACAGACAGCCTGCCGCGGGTCGCTCCTAGGAGGAAGAGAGACCGGGAGAAGAAATCCCTCGGGGGCATCTCCAAACCTGCCCTGGGAGAACCTTCCCTTCCTGGGAGCAGTGAATCGCGGCCACTTCTCTGGAACCGGCCACCTTGCCCCAGTCTCTGGCATTCCGCTGCTTGGGAGGTCCAAGAGGCATACCTTGGTCCCTTTGGGAACCAAAGAGTCCAAGCACACGGGCGCTGGTGCGAAATCTGTGGCCAAGAGGGCACGGGAGGCCGTGTCAGTGATGGCGGTGGTGGGAGAAAACAACGACCCAAATAGAGACCCAGTAACAAAGGGCCAAGTGAGTAGGCCAGGCCCCTCCTCTCTCCCCACTCTTCCCCCTCTCACCCTCCCCAGGACATAATTCTTCACCCGTGCTCCCTCTGTCCATCCCTCAGGGGTCATCATTGGGTGCCCTTGGTCAGTGGGTCATTAGGACGCCAGATTGGGGTCCTTTTACTAGGGACAAATGTTAAAGTAGCACTTGGGGTGTACTGGGCTGGGTTCTCCACCCTTGGCCTGTTTCCAGTCTCTGCGAGTCTGGGACTAGAGAGGAAGGGAGGGCTGGTAGCTTAATTGTGTCAAGGGGGCCCCTTAAAAGCTTCATAGAGCTTCAGTGTTTAGATGAATCACTTTCCTGAATCCTACTTCCTAGCTGTTCCCCAAACCTCCTTTCAGGGGCCCGGGCTTTCTCAGTGCTGCACTGTTGTCCCCAGCTCAGCTCTGCCTGCTGGCCTGGGGCTGACTGATGGAGAAAGTGCTAAAGAGATCAGCCTTTCAATTCTCTTCCCATTCCCCTGCCTCAGCCCAGTCCCAAATCACACCTGCTCACACACACACAGACATAGACATATAAATGCACCGGTACACACATACATACATATATATATGCACACACATCATTAGTCCAGATTGGTGAAAAATCTTTCTTTTAGCTGCCCACTCACGGGGCATGGCCATCTTCTCCATGGGCACATCATGGAGAACCCAGCAGTGATGACCTCCACATCAGAGACCCCCAGGATCCAGGAAACTCAGAGCCCGTGGCCCTGAACCTGGGAGAAGTCATGCCCAGAGGACCTGAACCCTCAGATGAGTGTCCTGGGTTTTGATATGGGTGGAGGGGACCAGGGGTGAGGGCAGAAACCTCTCTCTCTCTCTCTCTCTCTCCTGGGGGCTCAGCCTTGCTCCTAGGCAGCTTCTTCCATGGGAAACAGGATGTCAACAGGGCTGGCCCCATCATCCTCTGTGTGGGATTTGTTTGGCAGAGGTGATCAGTGGCAGTGCCCCAACAGCTCCTCTGGCTGTAAACTTGCAGGTTAATAGCCTTTTCTGTGAAGTGCTGTTCACCCACATTGCTCTCCCAGGTGCTGGCTGTGGCTGCCGCTCTGAGAGGCTCGAACCCAGAACCACAGTCTTTGGGGACCACAGTGGTGAAAATGCTGCCCTTGGGGAACAGGGGAGGCAGGCCCATAGAGAAGAGGAGAGGAGAAATGCTGCCCTTGGCAGAGCAGAGGAGGCCTGTTGCCAGCAGAGGGGGGTGCTACCTCACCTTGCGTTAGAGCCTGGTTGGCCCTTTCCACCTCACTGGGAGCCTGGGAAGCTGGATTGGGTGCCCTTTCCCTCTCAGGTGACCAGGAACCAACTGACCATTCCCCAAGACTGGAAAGGCAGCAGCCGCCACTGGGAATGCTGGACTGTCTTTGGGTAATGCTTCCTCTGGCTCCTGAAATGCACACCCAATCCTCATGGTGGAATCTGGATCCAAGTTCAACTGAAATGTGTGGGCCTCCCCGCCTTGTCCCCATCCCACACCCGTCAGAAGGAGCCCACCTCCTTTCCACTGATGAAAGTCTTTCCCTTGCCATTCTAGACATCTGGCTTTGGGATGCATGGCCCTGGGGAGAGGAGAAAAAGGAGGCGACAGGAGGGCAGTGTATACTAACCTTTTCTCTTCCTCCCATGTCTACTGGCCTAGTGTCTGGTGCTACAGAGAGAAATAGACGACCTTAAGGAGCAATACGGTATCAGGAACCAGGGACAGAGAGCAGCGGGTTCTTAGTGCAGAAGCGGGGTGGGCCCTTGGGGTGGGGTGGGCTGCAGGTGCCGGGGACCTCGTAGGGATCAGCATTCCTGTGGGGAGGAGAACCTAGCAAGCGTGTCCCTGGAGTGTGCTGTGCATGATCAGCTGGGCGTGTGGACAAGTAGCAAAGTACTGTGTGGACTGCGCGCACACTCTGCCAGCCATTCGAGTCCTAGAGAGCTCCTCCTGATAGGACTTGTAGAGATGCCATGTTGATTTTTCCCTTTAACTGCTGCTTGGTGTGGCCTCTAAGGTTCTTGTTATTGCTTGTTTGCGAGACAATTTTTGAACTTGAGAGCTGCTGGCACATTTTGGTTCATTTTAGGAAATAGCTCCACATTTAACTCAGGTGGTGGGTGGTGATCAGGCCCAGAGCTCTTTGCACTGGGGCTAGTGGGGTGGGTTTCAGGTTGTAGGGCTAGGTGGTTCCCCACAGGAACAAGGGGACAGGCGTCTATATCATTCTGTCTGGAGCACGTTCTTATGCCTCTCCCTGTTGCTGCCGCCATGCAACGCCTGGCTGACAAGTTCCAGATGCTTTGACGTGAGTGTTACACACACCATACTCCTTCCCATAGTCCTGGCTGTTGAGCAGGGCTGTGGGCTGGCCCTGGCTTGAGGCTCTTCCCTGACTCTGCTGTTTCACAGGTTGAGCCCAACATCTTTCTGCAAGAGGAGCAGATGTTACCTCCGAGGCTGGTGAGCTGTGGCCAAGCTTGTTGCCTCCTGTTCTGCCTCCACCAGGGCATCCTCTGCCCCTTGTTTTCCCCCTCTCTGCCCCAGTCTCACAGCAGTTTTTGATTAAAGGACTTCTCATATTCTGTGTTCTGTCCTCTCTCTGGGGGGTAGGGGTTGGGGGAGTGCGGCAAGGCCTGGTGGGGAGCCACTCCATATCAGAGCCTGTTCCAGAACAGTACCTCTGGCATCCTGTGGTGGGGACTCTGGGTCAGCCTCTGCTACCATCCAGGCCATCAGGGCAGCGGAGTGGTCCTGGTCTGGGTTCACTGAGGGCGTTGTCTGGCCACATTGGCACATCCTCCCAGTCCCCTGAGGCCCTCTTCTTGTTTTCTGAACACCCTCCTCTGGGATTTGCTGGTTCCCATCCATCGCTGACATTCTGCCTCCCCGTGGGAAGGAACTCATGACCCCCTTACAGAGCTCCAACCCATCCTCCTTCCTGCACTGGACTCGTTGTCCTACTTACCCTGACCACTCTCCTTTCCTGTTGGAGCACCCTCGATCCCTCCCTGACTTGCCATTGGTGACCTTGCCTGCACGTGTAGTTCAGCAGGTGGAAACAGGCACAGGTGCGCTCATCTCTCCCTTCCCGGGCTCTGCCCTCTCATTGGAGTCCCTACTGCCTGTACTGCCCTCCCCCCACCCCCACCCCAGTCCCACCTTGCACGCTGGAACCTGCACACAATGCTCCTCTCCTCTTTAGCCCTCACCCCTGAGACTCAGGCACCAATAGTTTCTCTTCTCCTTCTTTGGATTCAATAAAGGGCTTAGGATGAAGCCTGGACCCAGTGAGCTGGGGAGCAGGAGGGAAGGTACAGGGAACACAGGAGATAGGCTAGTCTCTGGGCTGGAGGTCAGGAGATGCATCTGTTTGGTGCCAACCTGGGTCAGAGTGCACCCTGGCAGCTAGAGATGGATGGTGCAGTCCTTTGTGTTTTCACATCCTTCCTGCCCTAGCCAGCTGACCACCCTCACCTCCAGCCTGAGCCTCTCTATACCCTTGAGTGCAAATGGGCCCATCATGCTCTATGGCAAGTGTGGTTAGTAGGTCTCTGTTCTTGCAAGGTCCCCGTCAAATACTGCTCCACCAGACCCATGACACAGAACTTCCAACAAAGGATATTTCCCAGAGTATCCCAGCTCAGTATCCCAGACTACCTCTTTAGGGCACATGACAATGAGTCTGAACTCTCTGTTCAATTTCTCCCTCACTGAAGTTTGGGGAGCACTTCCTTTCCATCAGCCAGCACTCCAAGACTGTGCCAGCCTGAGACTCAGAGAGAAAGATCTGTGTTTGAGTGAATTGAGGGTAGGTTCTGCCTGACACCATTCCTGAAAGACCAGGGTTTTATTACACAAAAGGGGGCATGATGGTAGGTAGCACATTCAAAGTTGGTACCTGGACATCTCTCTGTGTGAATAAAAGTCAGCAAAGTTAATGCCCTTGAGACAGAAGGATGTGATTCAGGGAGTAAAGAAAGTAGAGAGTGGTCCAGGTTCTGTAAAGCATTGAGTGAGCCGAAGCAAGGGTTGGATCCCCATCATTCAAGGGGTGGCGTCACATTCCCAAAATGTAGGAGGGGAATGATGCAGGAGGCACCAAACCTCAGGACAGGGTGTTGGGAATCTCAAAGTGCTGGAGTCGCTGGAGGAGGCTCTGGATCTTACCTTGCCATTCTATGATATCTGTCAACTACTGAGGGTGTGGATGAATGAAAATGGGAAGAGTGGCTCTGGAGAGTACCAGGGATACTGCTGCTCATCTTAGAAACAGGGAACCGCCCAACATGAGTTACCTGAGGGAGGGGCAAGATGGGTGCCATGAGGAAGCGAAGTTAGGAGTGACTGCACCTGGGCAATGGGGAGCGCTTCCCCCATATTCCTACGTTGATTCCCTTCCAGGCCTCTTGGCAGGAGGTCAGGTGGACAGACTACATGTGGGTTGGAACAGTCAGAGATCCCAGGGTCAGAGTAGAACATTGGTGGAACTTCCTCCTTCTAATCAGACGCACCCCCCCACCCCGGACCAATTGGCCTTGATCACTTAGATTACAGCTGTGACCCTGACCCTGATCCAGTGGTTATTGCCTGGTGGTGTAGCACATCTCGCTGTTGTTGAGTGAGTAAAATTGGCAGAGGCCTTCCAGCTGAGCTTTCTGCCCACCGAGACATGTAGGTAACTTGTGCCCAGGGAGAAGTCCAGCACCAGCATCAGCACCACCCTTGGGCAGAGAGGGGCCTGGGACTGTGGTCACCAGGGTGAGGAAGTGGAGAAGCTCATGGAAGGGGAGGTGGGAGGGCATGAGCACAACCCCTCATTCACTTTTTACCAGGCTCCCTTCCCTCCTCTGAGCCCACAGTTCAGACCAACTACCTCACTATGATGTTGCTGGAAACATATACATCACAGGCCGTGGCTCAGCCCCAAGCCATCCACTTCCAGCAGGAAATCTGTGGCAGGGCCTGAGGCATAGGCTAAAGAAATACATCTGTGCCCCAGAGGGTAGGAGGAAGGCCAAAGCCCAGCCTCATTCAGTGCACCCCTGTCGCCTTTCCCCCTCATGCCCGTTCTCCAGCCTGGGAGACAGCGGCAGCTGCCTTGGAGAGCCCTAGGCCCCATCCTGCCTGGTTCTGCTGCCTGTCAAACTCTTGGCAAGATGCTCCCTCCCTATCACGCCCCCACCCCACCAGCACCAGCCCCAGGTCTAGCGCTTTCTCTAGACTCTTGAGGGAGACTGGCACAAACAAAGAATTTAGAGTAGGCGAGCCCTGAAGAGAGCGCTGGCTGCAGTGGGCACAGTAACCATGCCCCCAAATGTCAAGAGTCCTGATCCTTGCAGTTGGCTTATATGTTCCTTTGCATGATAGCAGTGGGTTAAGCTTGCAGATGCAATAAAGGCTGCTACTCAGCTGACTTTAAGTGAGGAGACTCTCACTTCCAATGGGCAGGTCCGGCCGGGCACTTTGGGGCTGCCGGGGTTGCCATTGGACTGTCCCTGTGTGACCCAGGGAGCAGCGTCTGAATGACTAGTGTGCTTGTTGTACCCGTGCTTGTGCAATGCTGACGTCCTGGTAAGTACCTCTCAGACGCAGATGGAGGACTTTTACAAAGAAGATGCACTTTCTTTTAAAAGATTTACCATTTCTAGTTCATACAACAACCCTTGCAAACATAGAAGAGAAATTGCATTGAATTAAATATGAGTTAAACAGACAATGCATATACACATTATGGAGAGTGTAAGCCTTCAGTCTGACGAATAGGTAGGTAACAATCAACCCATGTCACTACACTCAGGTGCCATGTACATTGCACATCCAGGAGTCACCTACATATCCTTTTCCCTCACAGAATCCTCAAGGATAGGTCTACCTACTGCCTATTCCATTTACTTCACATTCTTGAGGGGGCCAAACTATATATGGAGAAAACAGATTGAGTGTTGCCTGCATCTGGGGATTGACATAAGGGGTTACACTACGAAAACCCAGAAGCGATTTTGCAGGTGATGAAAAAGTTTTTCGTTTCAATTGTGGTGGTGGTACCATAAGAGGATGTGCTTAGAGTGGCTCAGAGACCTTGTAAGTAAATTGTATCTTAATAATTCCATATTATTGAGATACTAATACCCTTTTTCAACAGCACATGAGACACTTTTACACATGGTCATCACCAAATGGTCAATACCAAAATCAAATTGATTACAGTCTTTGTAACTGAAGATGGAGAACCTGTATATAGTCAGAAAAAACAAGACCTGGAGTTGACTGTGGCTTGGATCATCAGATTCACATAGCAAAATTCAGGCTTAACCTAAAAATGTGGTGAAAACTTCTAGACCAGTCAGGTATGACTTAGTCAAATCCACTATGATAATGCAGCAGAGGTGACAAACAGATTCAAGGGATTAGAACTTGTAAACAGTGTGTCTGAAGAACGATGGACTGAGGTCTGTTATACTGTACAGGAGGCTGTGAACAAAACCATCAAAATGAGAAAGAAAAGCAAGAAGGCAAAGTGGTAGGAGGCCTTACAAATAGCTAAAGAAAGAAGAGAAGCAAAGATCAAGGGAGAAAGGGACAGGTATACCAAACTAAACGCAGATTCCCAAAGAACAGCACGGAGAGACAAGAAGGCCTTCTTCGATGAACAGTGTATAAAACTAGAAGAAACAACAGAAGAGGAAATGCTAGAGATCTCTTCAGGAAAACTGGAGATATCAAGGGAATATTTTTCCCAAAGATGGGCACAATAAAGGACAGAAACGGAAGAGACCTAGTAGATGCTGAAAAGATCAAGAAGATATGGAAAGAATATACAGAAGAACTGTCCAAAAAAGATCTTAATGTACTGGATTACTGCGATGGTGTGGTCACCACCCAGAGCCACCTGTTCTGGAGAGTGAAGTCCAGTGGGCCTTAGGAAGCACTGTTCTTAATAAAGCTAGTGGATGCGACGGAATTCCAGTAGAACTTCTCAAAACCCTAAAGGATGATGCCATCAAAGTGTTGCATCCAATATGTTAGCAAACCTGGAAGATCTACCAGTGGCCACAAGACTGGAAAAAGTCAATCCACATCCCAATTCCCAAAAAGAGTAGTACCAACGAATGTGCTAACCATTGGACAATTGCACTCGTCTGCCATGCCTAGAGCCAGACATCCTGGAATGTGAAGTCAAGTGGGCCTTAGAAAGCATCACTACGAACAAAGCCAGTGGAGGTGATGGAATTCCAGTTGAGCTATTTCAAATCCTGAAAGATGATGCTGTGAAAGTGCTGCACTCAATATGCCAGCAAATTTGGAAAACTCAGCAGTGGCCACAGGACTGGAAAAGGTCCGTTTTCATTCCAATCCCAAAGAAAGGCAATGCCAAAGAATGCTCAAACTACTGCACAATTGCACTCATCTCATACGCTAGTAAAGTAATGCTCAAAATTCTCCAAGCCAGGCTTCAGCAATACGTGAACTGTGAACTTCTGGATGTTCAAGCTGGTTTTAGAAAAGGCAGAGGAACCAGAGATCAAATTGCCATCATCAGCTGGATCATGGAAAAAGCAAGAGAGTTCCAGAAAAACATCCATTTATGCTTTATTGACTACGCCAAAGCCTTTGACTGTGTGGATCACAATAAACTGTGGAAAATTCTTCAAGAGATGGGAATACCAGACCACCTGACCTGCCTCTTGAGAAACCTGTATGCAGGTCAGGAAGCAACAGTTAGAACTGGACATGGAACAACAGACTGGTTCCAAATAGGAAAAGGAGTACCTCAAGGCTGTATATTGTCACCCTGCTTATTTAACTTATATGCAGAGTACATCATGAGAAATGCTGGGCTGGAAGAAGCACAAGCTGGAATCAAGATTGCCGGGAGAAATATCAATCACCTCAGATATGCAGATGACACCACCATTATGGCAGAAAGTGAAGAGGAACTAAAAAGCCTCTTGATGAAAGTGAAAGAGGAGAGTGAAAAAGTTGGCTTAAAGCTCAACATTCAGAAAACAAAGATCATGGCATCTGGTCCCATCACTTCATGGCAAATAGATGAGGAAACAGTGGAAACAGTGTCAGACTTTATTTTTTTGGGCTCCAAAATCACTGCAGATGGTGACTGCAGCCATGAAATTAAAAGACACTTACTCCGTGGAAGGAGAGTTATGACCAACCTACATAGCATATTGAAAAGCAGAGACATTACTTTGCCAACAAAGATCCGTCTAGTCAAGGCTATGGTTTTTCCAGTGGTCGTGTATGGATGTGAGAGTTGGACTGTGAAGAAAGCTGAGCACCGAACAATTGATGCTTTTGAACTGTGGTGTTGGAGAAGACTCTTGGGAGTCCCTTGGACTGCAAGGAGATCCAACCAGTCCATTCTGAAGGAGATCAGCCCTGGGATTTCTTTGGAAGGAATGATGCTAAAGCTGAAACTCCAGTACTTTGGCCACCTCATGCAAAGAGTTGACTCATTGGAAAAGACTCTGATGCTGGGAGGGATTGGGGGCAGGAGGAGAAGGGGACGGCAGAGGATGAGATGGCTGGATGGCATCACTGACTCGATGGACTTGAGTCTGAGTGAACTCCGGGAGTTGGTGATGGAGAGGGAGGCCTGGCGTGCTGCGATTCATGGGGTTGCAAAGAGTCGGACATGACTGAGCAACTGAACTGAACTGAACTGAACTGCCATGCTAGTAAGGAAATGCTTAAAATCTTGCATGCTAGCCTTCAGCATTATGTGAACCAAGAACATCCAGATGTCCAGGTTGGGTTTAGAAAAGGAAGAGCAACCAGAGATCAAACTGCCAACATTCGCTGGATCATAGGGAAACCAAGGGAATTCCAGGAAACCATCTACCTCTGTTTCATCAACTACGCAAAGCCTTTGTCTGTGTGTGTCATAATAAGCTGTGGAAAGCTCTTAAAGAGATGGGACTACAAGACCATCTTACCTGTCTCCTGAGACACCTGTATGTGGGTCAAGAAGAAACACACACTGTATGGAACAACTGACTGGTTCAGGACTGAGAAAGGCGTACGACAGGGCTGTCTGCTGTCACCCTGTTTGTTTACTCTATACGCTGAGCACATCATGAGAAATGCCAGGCTGGATGATTTACAAGCTGGAATCAAGATAGGCAGGAGAAACCTCAACAACCTCAGATATGCAGATGATACCACTCTAATGGCAGAAAGGGAAGAGGAACTAAAGAGCCTCTTGATGAGGGTGAAGGAGGAGAGTGGGGAAAGCCGGCTTAAAACTAAATATTGAAAAAAAAATGATCACGGTATCCCACCCCATTACTTCATGGCAAATAGAGGGGGGAAGGTGGAAATGGTGATAGATTTCCTCTTCTTCGGCTCTAAAATCACTGTGGATGGTCACTGAAGCCATGAAGTCAGAAGACGTTTGCTTCTTGGCAGGAAAGCTATGACAAACCTAGACGGTGTGTTGAAAATCAGAGACATTACTCTGCTGACAAAGATCCATATAGTCAAGGCTATGGTCTTCCCAGTGGGCATGTACGGTTGTGAGAGCTGGAGCGTAAAGAAGGCGGAGCACCAAAGAATTGATGCCTTTGAACTGTGGTGCTGGAGAAGACTCCTGAGAGTCCCTTGGACAGCAAGGAAATCAAACCAGCCAATCTTAAGGGGAATCAACTCTGAATCCTCATTGGGAAGGACTGATGCTGAGCTGAAAGTCCAGTATTTTGGTCATCTGATGCGAACAGCTGACTCATTGGAAAAGTCCCTGATGGTGGGAAAGACTGAGGACAGAAGGAGAAGAGGGCGTCAGAGGGTGGGATGGCTGGATGGCATCACCCATGCAATGGACATGAACTTAGGCAAACTTCGGGAGATGGTGAGGGACACGGAGGCCTGGCAAGCTGAAGCCCACGGGGTCACCAAGAGTCAGACACGACTGGGCGACTGAACAACAACAACAAACCCATATTATTAAACAATGGTGAAAAGTAGAAATCAGCTGCAGAAAAAAAAACAACTGTAGGAAAAAAACAAAAATGTGGAGGCTAAGTCACTGAAGAAATCAAAGAGTAAATCATAATATACCTATAGAGTAATGAAAGGGAAAACACAAAGCCTGTGGGATGCAGCAAAAGCAGTTAAGAGAGAATTTTATAGCAATACAATCTCACCTCAGGAAACAAGAAAAACCTCAAATAAACAACCTAATCTTACACCTAAAGCAATGAGAGAAAAAAGAACAAATAAAATGGAAAGTTAACAGAAGGGAAGAAATCAAAGATCAGAGCAGAGATGTATGTAATAGAGATTAAGAAAGCAATAGATGAAGTCAATGAAACTACTTTGGCCACCTGATGTGAAGAATTGACTCATTGGAAAAGACCATGATGCTGGGAAAGATTGAAGGTGAGAGGAGAAGGGGATGGCAGAGGATGAGACGATTGGAGAACATCACTGATGCGACGGACGTGAGTTTGAGTAAGCTCCAGGAGTTGGTGATGGACAGGGAAAGCTGGCGTGCTGTAGTCCATGGGGTTGCAAATAGCCGGACACAACTGAGTGACTGAACTGAAGTGAATAAAACTAAAAGCTGGTTCTTTGAGAGGATAAGCAAAAGTGATAGACCTTTTGCCAGACCCATCAAGAATAAAAGGGAGAGGGTTAAACTCAATAAAATTAGACATGGAGAAGTAAGTTGCAACTGACATCACAGAAATGCACTGGATTGTAAGAGAATACAGGAAGCAAGTATATGCCAGTGAAATGCACAACTTAGAAGAAATGGACCAATTATTAGAGTGGTACAATTTTCCAAGTATGAACCAGGAAGAAATAGAAAATACAAAGAAACACATCATATGTACTGAAATTGAAACTCTGACTTAAAATTTTCCAGAAAACAGAAGGCCAGGACCACATGACTTCAGAGGCAAATTCCATCAGGCATTTAGTGAAGAGTCAATACCCATCCTTCTGAAACTATTCCAAAAACTTGCAGAGGAAAGAACACTCCCCCAAACTCATCCTATGAGGCCACAGTCATCCTGATACCAAAAGCAGACAAATATACCACCAAAAGAGAAAGTTACAGGGCATATCAATGATGAACATAGGCACAAAATTCTCAACAAAACAGTAGCAAACCAAATCCAGCAATACATTAGAAGGACCACACAACATGATCAAGTGGGATTCATCCAAGTGATGCAAGAATTTTTCAATAGCCACAAATCCATAGATCTCAATAGATGCAGAGAAAGCTTTAGAAAAAAGTCCGACATCCATTTGTGATAAAACTCTCCAGAAAGTGGGCATAGAGGGACCCTATCTGAACATAAAAAAGGCCACATTTGACAAACCTACCGATAACATCATACTCAATGGTAAAAAGAAGACAGCGTTTCTTCTAAGATCAGGAAGAAGAGAAGGATGGCCACTCTCGCCACTTTTATTCAATATAGTCACGGAAGTTCTAACCACAGCAATCAGAGAAGAAAAAGAAATAAAAGAATCCAAGTTGGAAAAGAAATAAAGCTGTCACTGCTTGCAGTTTGCAGGATACTGTGCATAGAAAATCCTAAAGATGCTGCCAGAAAACTATTAAGAGCTCATCAATGAATTCAGTAAAACTGCAGGATACAAAATGAATGCACGGAAAATTCTTGCATTTTCACATGCTAACAATGAAATTTCAGAAAGAGAGACTAAATAGACAATCCCATTTATCATCACATCAAAAAGAATAAAATGCCAAGGAATAAACCTAAGGAGACAAAAGAGCTGTACTCACAAATCTATAAGATGCATGCACCCCAATGTTGATTGCAGCACTATTTACAACTGCCAAGACATGGTAGCTACCTAAATATCCATCAACAGAGGAATGGATAAAGAATATGTGGTACATATATACAGTGGAATATTACTTAACCATAAAGAGAATGAAATAATGCCACTTGCAGCAACATGGATGGACATAGTGATTGCCATACTGAGTGAAGAAAGTCAGAAAGAGAAAGACAAATGTCCCTTACATGTGGAACCTAAAAAATTGTACAAATGAACTTATTAACAAAATGGAAACAGACTTTGAAAACTTATGATTACCAAAACGGAAAGGCAGAGGTAGGGAAGGGATAAAGATCCTAATCTATAACATCCTAACGAGAGCTGTTGAAGATGACGTAAACAGATGGAAAGAAATATCATATTCTTGTGAGGCAAGCATTAACAACTAGCCTCTGCTTTACATTCCTAAGGAAGGAGGCAAGTGGGCTTGAGTCCAGATGTTTACAATCAGCCTCCGGCTTGCACTTGAAATAGATAAGAGTAACAGGGTAAATAGTCAAGCTTGTCTCCTGAGGACACTTTAAGATAACAGCTCTGGCAGAGACAGAGGAGCTCTCTGTTTGAGTAAAAGATCAAGAGGTCACATATGTCCCATTCTCAGGGCAGGAGAGACACTGCACATGGGCAGAAAGGCTCCTTGGGGGTCAAAAACAAGGGACCCCACCCAATAACATGTGATGCAACATCTGATGCAACTGATGCGAAGAGCCGATTCATTGGGAAAGACCCTGATGCTGGGAAAGAGAGAAGGCAAGGAGGAGAAGGGGACGACAGAGGATCGATGTTTGGATGCATCAAGTCAGCTGATGCCCTCACTGACTCAATGACATGAGTTTTGAAGCACCTCTGGAAACGATGAAGGACGAGCGAAGCCTGCATGCTGCAGTTCATGGGTGGCAAAGGTGGGAACGCCATGAGCTACTAAACAACAATAATTTCTATTGCATATAATCCTGCAAGCCTAAAACATACTTCTCTCCCCACTATGCATCAGTATCAATGAATAAGCATAGCCTTCTGCTGACGTAGGTAGGGCTAGTTCCTACATTGCTGGCTATGGGGTCCTAGGTGTCCCAAAGTTCATCTTGTCCTGCTGTGAGTGTGGCTGTTTTCTGGGGCAGCTGGCTGGACATGCCAAGGTATCTTGAGGCTGGTTTGTCCTGCCATTGACTGAGTTTGGGCCCAGGGTGTCCTGGGGTAGTGCCAGCTCACTGGTGGGTGGAACTCTGTTTCTGTTCCTGGGTCTCTAGCTGCAGGGCCCTGGGGGGTCCCAGAGCTGGTTTCAGTCCACTGTTGGGTGGGGCCAGTTCCTGACATGGCTGGCTGTGGGGTCCTAGATGTCCCAAAGGGGGCTTCCACACACTGCAGTGTGGGGCCAGATTCCAGAGCTGCTGGCTGAGAGCTCCAAAGTGTCCCAGACCTGGTGTCTACTTGCCAGTACACTGTGCTGGGACTCAGTGGCTCTTGGGGCTGGTG